>NC_065518.1:35271703-35294975 GCF_006386435.1 Epinephelus moara | reverse complement strand
GTGTCTTGGGGGGAGTTCGGGGAGAGGAAAGCAGGTTTCTCCAGGTAGGCCTAAGTGCTGATCTCCCTGGATGTTTACAGTGTCAGCTTTCTCTCCAGTTCTAGCGTTCAGGTCTCCGCAGACTACACGCACACGCACACGCACACGCACACACATATACACACCAAGCTTGTATATTGTTAGTTAGAATTTGTGTGTTTTGGTTTGCTTTGCTAGTTTGTGAATAAATTTAATTCTTTGGAATCATACCTGCTGTCTGTTTAATGTTGCACAAGAGTGAATGAATAGTCAACCTCTGCTGCGTCAAGAACTCCGAGATCCTTCAGGCGTTACTGTTAATTTTGGTTGTTGTCATTAATTTAATTATTAATCAAAATTCCAAATTAACAGTTTAGTGTATTTTATGAGACTGATATCTTTAACTGGCTATCATTTTTCCCTGTACAGGAATGGTGCCCCACGAGGTGATTTAATGTTAATTAAGTCACATTATTTAATATAATTAATAATTAATAATTATTATTAATAATTATTAATTATTTCCAATAGCCAATTAAATCCCTACATATTTGGTGCCCCTTGGTGAGACCTAATATATTGATTCCAACATATTTGGTGCCGCCGTGTGAAACCTAAAATTATGTTCCCAAAATATATATGTTGATCCCAACATATTTGGTGCCCCTTGGTGAGGCCTACTATATTGATGGCAACTTTCTTCAATTTTAACGAGGCCTCTGTTCCACTGCTTAGGAAACTGAAACTTCTTTCAGTATATGATGATGACAGATTTGAAACACCGAAAGACATGTTGTCAAGAGCTCTTTATCCTTAGAACATTTTAAAAGTAAGTTATCATTAAATCTAATTTATTTTTTATTTAGCTGTACTGTGTTCTGTGTATTTTATGTTTTTTGTTGGACTACTTTGTCATTTGTTGTTATTTATCTTTTGCTGTATTTTTCTGTATAATGTTTGTTTAGTACTTTTGTCTACTTTACCTTTTTTGTCATTGTCTGTATTTCTCCTTAATTTGAGGGCAGGTCCGCTTGTATGAGTCCATGGCCTCTTGACCTCTCCTGACACATTTTTTTTTCTTTTTTTACTGTTTGTATTTAATGCAGTTTTATGTGTTTGCAAATTTAAAAAAATAAAATAAAATATACTGACGTTGCATTCACCTGCCAATGCCTCAAACATAATAGAATTACACTGTATAAAGCAGACAGATGTTGAAACGTGGTGCGAAATGGTCAACAAATCCAACAGCAAGTCTTTTTCCTTCCTGCTCGCTGAGGTCAGACATGAGCACAACAGTTAAAAAATCAGCAGCAGAAACATCACTACTGCACCTTCTAGACATGTATCACTTCATTAATATTTCAACACAGGCATTTTGATCATGTTCTCCTTCCACGCCTCTCTGCCAGACAATGGCCTAATTGACCCAACATCTGACAGCCTGCTCAAAGCACTAGAAACACAAAACAGCCCACAAAAAACCCTTCCTAGACCTTCCCATCACTGTCTCTTCCTCTTGAATCCAGATTTAGGGATTCAAAAATCCCCAAAGCTTTACTAATATCACTCACATTAACATTTTCCCCATGGTGTAGTCCTCACAGAGCGAGGGGTCGATTGGGTTTAATCATCTGCTGCGTGAAGAGTGCTCCCAGGCTTCAGTGTTCAAACATGTTGGCAGATGACAGACAGTAGGTGTGAATGGAAATATCAATGTGGTAACTGGAGATAAGATCTGACATGACAAGGGCAATGTGGCAGAGCAGAGATACACAAATATTCAGCCATTCAAATTTACCACAATGAGCCCAATCCAAACTGAAGACCTTAGCGCACAGTGGGGGAGTGTACATGTGTGCGCCTGGCTTGAAGAACACTGTTGCTGTCTGAGTCTCCTCTGGACTGAACTGAAACTGAAGTGTGTTGACAAAAAACCCTTCATATGCTTCCACATGTTTTTAAGCAAAGTTAGGCTCACTGCTCTATTGATTGTATCCTATAATGTTTTAGAGAAATGTCTAGTAACCCCCCCCCCCTCTCCAAAAATATATGACCATGTTTGACACCAGCCATTATGACAACAGTAATGTTGGTGCCCGCAGCCATAGCATGGGTTCAAGCCCAAAGGGCTGCAACCCTCTTGTTTTTTCTTTGACTTTCTTTTTTCTTTTCAGTGATTGGAAGTTGTGTGCAAATGCTATTCAAGAAATATGGCACAGATTGACAAGATAAGGGCGTTATAATTAAGGCCAAAAATTTTAATTTTTGAAAGGCCACGACCCTCAAACCATAAGTCTGATTAAGATGAAATTTGACACACAAGTGCAACTCAATGTGCTCTATGAAAAAAACACAAGAACATAAAGGGACCATGGAAAAATGTTCTGCCAGTTTTAATAAAAAAATAACAACACATTTTTGCCATCTACTCCTACATGGTAGGTCTGATTCATACAAAATTTTCTGTGGATAATCATTGGACCAAGCTTATAAAAAATTATTAAAAGCTTGTTGGTATCTCATTGTTCTTCGATTGTATTGACTAATAAACTTAAGAGAGTGTGGCTCAGCACATTAATGGACCTTACTACACAACTGTTGAGCCAAAATAGATAAAGTGATATGTTAAAGTTCTAATGTTTGAACCATGTATGTAAAATTACTTTGAAATCAGTCAACAGGTGGCTCCACCAGTTCCAAACAAGTGCAATGGTCTTTTGTATAATTTGACCATAACTCAATGACAGTTTGTTCAAACTTTACCAAGCTCAGTGGATTTTTTTTAAAAGTAAGCCCTTACAACATTGCCCCAGAATGTCCCAAACAGGAAGCAACAGTGTTTCTTAAGAAGAGCGTGGCCCGGTAGAGAACTGTATTTTAACGAATAAGCATCTGTTGTTGTTGGTAATCTTTAGTGCAGGTGTTGTGAACTGTCAAAAGGTTTTGATCCTATCAAGCTTACAAGTTTCAAAGGTCAGTGCTGGCTTGAAACCTGGAACTGCCATTTGCGGCTATAATTCTACCTGTAGTGATGGCTATGATAACAACCTTTCAAGCAACACTTACAACACCTCTGCTTAGGGCCTCTGCTATATAGCCTTAGAAATTATTGCGATTAACGATATCATTATTATTACAATACCATTTTATGCCACTGATATAATAATACTATAATATCATAATAATTAAAGTGCACCCTTTCAAAAAGCAATGAACATTGAGTTTTAAGAACATCAGACATTGGAATTGGAATATGAAAAACTATATAACATAATTTTTCAAAGTTATTACCATCTGTGAATACAAAATATATATGACATTATAGTAGCATTATTAGTTTGGGACTTTATATAAAATTTGGCTGTCAAAAACAAAACCAAGTGATGCCTCTTGGGATTAATAGACAAGCTTAAGCCCCTTTCCTAGTGCACAAAAAAACCCACTAACACCTGCTAACATCTGGCTTTTTTATGTATGGGAAGGTTACAATTGGCATTCACAGTGCAGTAGTCACAGGTATTTATCGGGGCCAGCTCCGTTTGGCATTGACTGAAATACAAGACGCTGGGAACGAGCAAATTTTAGTCCATTTATCAGTGAGATTCAATGACACGCCACCACGAAATACCATCTGTATTATCTGTATGTCCGCTCAAACATCATTCCAAGTAGCTAAGTCTGCTCTTTGTTTGAAGCGAGACTGAAGTAAGAGATATATAAAAAGAAGTCACCACCATGACATTTTCACTGGCCTTCATGCTGCCTTTTATTGTTTACTAATCTGTTTTCCAGCCTGTTTGTGATGTCAAATGTAACACACTGTCAAAAGGCACAAACATCTGTTGTAGAGCCGTGGATACAGCTCTGGTCTACTGGCAAGGGGAAAGTAGTCTATAGTCTATTTTAAGTAGCCTATCCCCCATTTTTATGCTGCATTTTGCAGGAGGTCCACAGTGTTTGCTATGGTGTGACTTTTGTGTACTGTTCTAGTTTGGAGAACATGAGACAGCAGCTGGCAGTTCTCTATGAAATAATGAGCCATTATAGCAGGGGCGGCTGGCCAATAGAGGGCAATAGGGCGCCGCCCCTCCTTAAGCCATAAAAGAAAAGAAAGATGATGATAATAAATGTATGATTATCATCATCATTATTGTCACACACACAATATATTAATTATTCTGATCATTTTCACTTGAAACAGCCCATCCTGCATCTGAATATCCAATCAGCCGCAGTGTGAAGTCGCATTCCAACCCTTTGGGGTGATATCAGTCTGGCTGGAAATCGCCCCGATCACTCTCATAGACTTTCATATTAACGGCTTTTTTTTCTAAATGCAGGCACTCTATGGGTCTCTATGGGTTCCGGGAGGGCTGTTTTCGTCATACGTAAACCACCAAGTATCATTCATGTGCTCCTGGGATGGTCCGATTTCCCATGTCGGGTACTTCATTGTGTGTTCATGAGCGTTTAAGTCATAATGTGGAGACAACATGGACATTACAAAGAAGATGTGTTGTATTTTATCACTCAAAATGTTTAAAAAATACATCATCAATCATTTCAACTGAAATATTGCTTTACAGTCGGAAACCCATTTTTCCGATTATTCCGACATCACATGAAGCAGCACCACTGGTAGTTTGGCAGACTGAGGTGTGCTGAGATGGGTGTGGCGGCGCAGCAGGGGGAGGTGTCGACAGATCCAGCTTGGCGCAGTGACAGTTTCGTGCCAAAAGGCTTCGCCGAAGGTGTCCCGGATGTTTTGGTCCGGGACCTCCCGGACCAAAACATCAGTTTCTTCCTGGGAGAAGTTTGGCTGTCTGACGCTGCTGCTCTCTTCTGCCATGGCGAATTGAGTAAACTCTCATTACACCTTCGCGCAGCGCATTTAAGGGCGAGTCACATACCTGGGTTCCAGTGTTTGTAGCATGTAACACAAGCCTTCCTTTTCAACAACACTGCATGGACGCCGATCTTTGCACATGAAGTAGGTGATATACAGTGTTATTTTCTTAGCTCTCTCAGTTTTGGATGGTAGTTTTGTCAAGCTAAGTGTGTCCAGTGTTGGTTGATTTTTCAGCAGAGCAGGTTTAGTGTTATCTTGGCTGTCAGTGGCTAACACTATCTCTGGATGGTGGAATGTGAGGTGAGCCCTCATGTTCGTTGTATTTTGTATTATGACACTGCTTGCAAATTGCATGTCATAACAAAGTCCTCATTTCCTTCTGTGATTCTCTTACATACATGATCCAGTATTGGATTTTGCGCATGCGTGGCGTCACTGGTTTCCCCGTCACTTCGGTCCGGTAAAACACAGCTTTTAATCCAGTTTCTCGCTTTTTTTTTAACGAACCACTTGCTCTCAGCTTTTATTGTATGTACTTTTTAAACATGGACTAAGGTTTTAAGCCATCGGGCCTGTGGTTGTCACAGATCATAGACTACCGCAGAAGTGAACGCGGAAGTCGCCAGCCGAACTGCATTAGCGAGGCGCCAACCTTTAAAAATCTTTTAACTTTGGGAGACCTACAACTCACCACCTGAAGCGGACTGCCCCCTTAAAATTGGGGAAGGTCCCCTTGGACATTTCGGCCCCACGACCGAGGGTAAAAATTTTAACTCACCTCCGTGTGTTGATACTGTGTCCTGGGGGACGGATCTCCAGCACAGGCAGCAGGTATGTTGGCGGTGTGTGAGTCCTGCCTCCCAACCCTGTCAAAACTGAGGGAGAGCATCTCCGGACTGCAGGCTGACCTCAAGGAGAGGGAAAAGATCCTCCTGGATTTTACCACCGTCGCCACGACCCAGGCGAAACATATTGCTCACCTCACGGCATCCAGTGCTGGTGACCGGAGCATGACGGCCATGAACAACACCACCCTGCCGTGGACAGGTGTGACGGATTAACTGGTGTTGAATCAACTGGTGAGACAGATGTGTTGTAGGCGTGGCCTTTGAGAAACCCACAGTGGAAAAACGAGGAAATAAACATTCCTAACCTGTCGATCTCATTCATTCATGTTTACAGCCAGTCATCCTGTTACTCATTCTGCTATGTGACGGTGCCTTTTCAAACACCACGATAGGAATGGTTTGCTGGACATCCACAGAGAATTCGAAGCCAAGCGAGCACGATCCGCAGTTGTCCTGTGGCACACACGTCTATGAACGCTTCAAAATAAGAAAATCTAAATGCATCCAAAATACCAGCAAAGTGGGGCATCACACATCGTAGCTACATGATATACTGCCAGCAATACCAACGTTATGTCATGTCCCTAATCATGTCTATCCACCTACCTGTGCGTATCACAAGTTAATCTGAGCACATCACACATTACCACTCTGTTCGTGCGAACACTCCAGTATGGCATTTAACACCCCAGACTCTGTGTGTGTGTCACTCACAGGCTGTATAAAAGCATCATCAGTCCTCAGAAACACTTGACATCAGATAAATAATGATATGGCGCACACGTAGTTCCATCAACAGGAAAACTCTGCAAACGCCGTTTGCAGTATTGTGATCAGCAGGCATTAACACAGTCACTGACGTTGTCAGTTCCAATTCATGAACACCGCAATACTAAGATACAGACCACTGCAAATGTCAATGAATCCTGTAGAAAATGCTCAGTTGTCAGTCCTGTAGTTTGTATCATCTGATGTCAAGTCGATGTGCAGTCTGGAAATGAAAGTCTGAGTTATTCACATCCAACTCGAGTGCAGCGCGGCGATTGCCATGAGCTGTGGCAAATTGTGATCCACTCAGATTAACTGGTGATACAACGTGTAGGTTACATTCCAACAATCATGCTGTATAATAATGGCCGCAGACAATTCACTCAGTCATCACAATGATAGTCTACACTATTCAGTGCAGACATGATAACTCAATATGCAACAAGAATGAAATAAATAAATAAATAAATAACAAAAGTCGATGGGATAATCACACACAGGTGTAGGTGATTATACTCAGGTGTAGATAACTCCAATCATAAGGGGGTAGTCTTTATAAGGATGGTTAACAGGTCACAACTTTGTGGGTTTGTTCGTGAGGAGTTTGAACAGTGAGCAGAAAGAGAGAAAAAGACAGTGTGCAAGAAAGAGTAAGTAGTGATTGTGAGTGGTGATTGTGAGTGGTGGTTGTAAGTGGTGATTGTGAGTGGTGGTTGTGAGTGGTGATTGTGAGTGGGGCTTGTGAGTGGTGATTGTGAGTGGTGATTGAGTGGTGATTGTGACAGTGAAGTGTGCTTTGTGTTTTAAAGAGAGTGGGATTGTAGGTTTGTGTGTTGTGTGCTAGTGTGTTGTGTCAGTGAGGGTAGGAGTAGTGAGGGTAGGAGTAGCGAGGAGTAGGTAGGGAGAAGTAGGAAAGGTAGGGACAGAAACATGGACCCAAAAATAATGAAAGAGGTGCTGGAGTTGAAACTCCATAATCGGTATCCTGAGGGGTCAACCAGCCGAGACAGATTTGTCATCAGGAGGAGAGCTGACACCTTCAGGATAAAGGGTAAGGACGCATGTCACATGGACTTAAGAACACAATAAATGTCATCATATTAGATTACTTGGAGTTTCGTCATAGCAGATAATTAAACACCAGATGGAGACCTCTACTACATCTGTCGGCGAAAGCAGAACAAGGCCGAGCACCTCGCCAAAGTGGTCTCCACTGCTGAGGAAGCAAGCAACCTCTTCGTGGAGTTTCACGCCAGCGACTTGGGTGGGCACTGTGGGGTGGAAAAAACCCACAGTGCCATCATTGCCCGCTATTATTGGCCTGGCATGGAGGATGACATTCGCAAGTGGGTGAGTTGGTATTGTCATAAAATTGAGGTGGAATACACGTTCAGGTTCAAAAGTAGAACAGAGGAGTGTAAGGTAGTTATGTGTGTACGCCTTATATTGTGATACTGTATGTGTATGTGCAAAGGCCAACCATGTCAGTCTAAATCATTAACAGTCATTTAAACAAATATTTGTCCCAATGTTACAATCTTTGTCTGTTTAGATTGCTCAACGTCCCCAGTGACAGGCCAGGAGGGCTACCATCAAGGAAAAGCGGGAGTACAATCCAGTAGAGGTATATTACATATGACATGCAGTCAAATCTGTCAATCATATCAGTAGTGATACTGCAATACTCATGATTGTTTCTTCCTCCCCAGGTAACCGAGCCTCTCGAGCTGGTTGGAATGGACTTGGTGGGTAAGCTCAATGTAACAGATGGTGGCAACCAGTACATATGTGTCATGGTTGATTATTTCACCAAATGGGCAGAGGCATACCCACTAAAAAGCAAAACAGCAGATGAGGTAACAAATTGTATTCTTGATTTATTTTACAAATTTGGTGCACCCAAAAGGCTGCTAACAGACCAAGGCTCAGAATTTCGCAACAAGGTATAGTGATTATGCAATATGGATCACCAACATGTAACTTTTGCTGTGCTGGCTCAGCTCATGTTCATTTGAATGGTCATTTCAAGGTCAACTATGGTCTGTGTGAGAGGCTGGGCATCAAGAGGAGCCTGTGCTCCCCTTATCATCCACAGACCAATGGCCTTGTGGAAAAGCTGAATGGCACGATACAGAGGTATAGTTCTGTTGTCAGAACTTGAACTTGAGTCCTTAATAGCCTAGCACTTATATCCTGTTCCAGTCTGAACAGGTAATCATCAATGGCACCATCTGGAAATGGGTTGCTGTATCATTCACGACAACCCAAAGTATCTTCTGCCTCCTCATGCATGTACCTGAATTCTGCATTTTAAGGTCCCTGAACAAACTGGTGGCTGAGCACCCCAACCGTTGGGACCAGTATCTCCAGCCAACAATGTTTGCCCTGAGGACCAAAAAGCAGCTGACTACTCAATACAGCCCGTATTACCTGATGTTTGGGAGGGAGGCCAGGTATCCCTCAGAGGTCCCAGATGAGTATGATGTAAGACTGCTATTGTTCTACTCTGCTTGGAGTTTGAATTTGGGTCATCTGTGTCCCCTACAATGTCACTGATTTCTTCCTGGCAGGTGACTGAAAAGAAGGTCTGCAGCCTCATTAAGACAGAGGAGATCTGCCAGGGACTCAGAGATCAGGTCCCAATCTACAATGAGGTAAAGGCCAATATCGAGGCCAAACAGCAAAAGGTCCGCAAGAGGAAGGAGGACAGAGGTCAGGCAGATAATTTTAAAGTGGGGGACCTTGTTCTAAAGAAAAATGCACGGCAGGCCATGAGAAAAGGGGACAAACTGGAGGCCAGCTTGGTGGGACCTTACAAAATATTAAAGCTGGAGGAGAAGGACCGCTCACCTGGTGTCAGAGAGTGGGACACAGTCAAAAGTCAACATTGACCACTTGACTCATTACTTCCAGCCAGAGGAGAGGATCCCTGCCAAAATCAGGAAATTGATTGATCCTACTCCTCTGGCTGGAAGTAATGAGTCAAGTCACACATCAGTCACACCCCCAGCAAGGCAACCCACAAGCTGTGAAGCCCAAGGACCTCCACTCAGTGCAGATATTTGTAAGTACACTGATAGAGTACACCCCAAATTATGAATAACTGCCATAACAATGTTTTTTTTTTTTTTTGTGTTACAGTAATCAGAGACGTATGGGCAGGAAGGCGACGAACCACACTCTGGTCAAGGCTGGGGCCATATAAATTATATATGGAAGACCTCCTGTACCTGGCTCCAGGAAAGGAATTGGAGAGTCAGGTAGCCTACTTCAAAGAACAATTATTTGACTGATGTGCGTCTTTACAGATTAATCACATAATTGTTTTCATAGATCATTAACGCATACAGTATCTCACAATGGTTGGGAGGAAGAGTGGTGCTGTCATTATAGACAGCTATGCAATGGCCGCAGTGTGGCAGGGCAAACAGAGAGGCTTGAAACGGGTGAGTAGGATTAATTTCTTATGCCTTTGCAATCCAGTGAGTTTTTCTCAGTTGGATATGTATGGTATATTTGATTTCTGTTGTAGTTGGCCCTTGATCGTGATGTGGCTGCAGGAGCAGTCTGTCATGAAGGACACTGGACACTCATTGTGAGTATTCCTAAATGTTAACAGATGTGGACACAATAATGACACTTATGTTTGAGGGGTTGCTAATATTTGTTTTGCATTTCCATAGATCATGTACCTGAAGGAGATGAGGTCCTTATACCTTGATCCGTTCAGTGCCACTCAGCAACAGATTGAGAGGTGTAAACATGTAACAAGGTGAATCAGCTGTAATTTGTGCATTAGGCATGTATGTATTCATGCATTTTGGATAACCTTGGGGGAGCAACAGGCGAATTACATTTCCCTTATGACTGTACTGTTTCACTAGACTGGCATAAGCTTGTCCTTTTGAGGGCCCTTAACACGATTCAAGTGGTCTTAAATTTAGAATCCTCTTACCTGGGCTTATGTTACAATTTCCTGACTGGTCAATCTGTGTTCTGTGTAGGGCACTGGTTCGCCAGAAGTGTCCTGCTATCGGGAGGTGGACATGTGCTACATTGGCCCATCCTAGACAGCAGGACACAACATCATGTGGGGTGTTTGTGTGCAAGGTCATGTCATTAAAGAGTCATTCAAATTGTACTCATGAGACTTTTAGCTTGCAGAGCAGATTTTGCTGGCCCAGCAGAATGACTATGCAGTGGACCAGGAGGGTGTGGCCATGCTAAGGATGGACATGGCTAAAGCTCTGCTGGCAAATACAGGTACAAAGGACTCTTCCAGGTTTACTTGTTTGTGTCTGTAATGGCAACTGGACTATATGTATGCCTGTGTTGTAGATGACCTATCCCAGCTGTGTCGGGCTTGTGGGGAGGAAAGCTCTGGGGCTGAGATGGACGAGTGGGTAAGGAGATCATTTCTTGTCCCGGCCAACGTCGTTTGGACGCCTTGGATGCACCTCGGATGGGTTACCTCACGGTCACTGGGTGAATACTCACAGTCACACACAGCTATTGTTAATGTGTAGTTTACTTTACTTAACCTGCATGTCTTGCACTTCAGCGGTCACTGGAGCAGCTGAGGGAACATGGGAACACAGACAACCACAGCTAAGATTTAAATCTAGTATCTGACAGACATTGCCATACAATTCTGAGCATTATCATGATTTCTCATTAACTGTTAAATTGTACAACCTCCTGGGATGAATGATTACCTGACACACTGCTTGGATAGTTTCTGAGGTCTCTTTTCTCTTTTTTTAGATTGAATGCACCACCTGCTGTCTGTGGTACCATTCACAGTGTGTTGGACAGCCCTCACCAGAGCAGGACTGGCTTTGCACTGCTTGCGCCACATGAATCGGCACTGCGGTTTCTACCTTTTTTTTTTTTTTTTTCTTTTTTTTCCCGTTAATGTTTTTTTTTTTTTTTGGGAGTTTTTCCTCATCTGCTGTGAGGGTCCAAAGGACAGAGGGATGCTGTATGCTGTAAAGCTCGGTGAGGCAAACTGTGATTTGTGATATTGGGCTTTATGTGTAAAATTGATTATTCTGTAGACAGCATTTGTCAAATTCCTTAAATGTGTATTCATTCTTGGCCAATAAAGATGATTCCTAAAGATCATTGTTGTTGCATTTGCTTCTTTTATGGTGATGGGTGAGTTTGGCTGTGTGACACAGTGCTTGCATTTCATATTTGGACTTGAATTTGGCCACTGTGTTGGTAACGTGTAATTTGGCCATGTTGTGATCTGAATGGGTTGTTGACACTTATGTTGTATAGCATTTTGGCTACAGTATGCCTTAATTTGGTCATGGTTGCAATCAAAAACTCTCTATCTATCTCTATCTTTACCTGTATCTATCTATCTATCTATCTTTCTATATCTATATGGCCTATATATACTGGCTGGTGACCGTGCTCTCATTGTGACTGTAGATGGCATTAGTGGGAAGGATGGCAGGGACATGACTTTCAGCAGTTCCACTCGGGCATTAGTTTCATTTAGTAATGTAATGGTGATGGTTGTTTCCACATGGTTTTGTCGGGAACATGACTGATGTCCAGCGAACAGTTCCCATCGTCATGATTTAGACGGAACCGGCAAATGTGTGCGTTAGGAAGGCAAAGCGATCATGACATGTATTTCCTGTTTTTCTTGCACAGGACATACGCAACGGGTCCACACAGGCCACGCCCACACCACATCTGTCTCTCTCACCAGTTGATTCAACACCAGTTAATCCGTCACACCGGCTCCATAACCACCGGAACTCCGACACCAGCACTAGCCGAGTCCCGCTGGCACCGCCAGGGAGCCAAGCCCAAATCATCGGCACTCTCCACCTCCTGCCTTCGCCCCGCGGAGCCGCAGCGCTTCATCACGGAGGGTGGAGAGGGAGCACCGGTGAGCTCAACTCCACTCAAGCCGAGGGAGCCCTGGACGGTGGTGGCCAGCAGTCAGAGGTCCTCAAGCAGGACTTCATCTCCCTGGTGGACCGCCTGCTGGACACGGGGAAGCGGCTAATTATTTCCGGCCCGCTTCCCCCACCTCATTATGGTGACGTCACCACCAGCCGCCTTCGTCAGCTGCACCTGTGGCTGAAGGGACACTGCTTGGCCAAAAGTATCCCTTTTGTGGACAATTTTATAGCTTTTTTAAACAGACCCCACCTTTTTAAACGGGACGGCCTCCACCCAAACCAGGAGGGATCACGGCTTTTATCAGTCAACACTGACCTGACCGTCCGATCCTGCACCACAGCCACCTCCTGACTCACTGCTCACCCACCTCCACCCTCCTCCACTACACATTGCACCACACACACTTCTCCCTCAGTAGCACCTTCTCTGCAACCGGAAACACAGGACATTCACACCATAAAAACTATCATTACATTTAGAAAAGTTGAAACCCGGGAATGTTTTTAGACCTAACCGTGTTTTTAACATCCATTTGAAAAGTCATGAAGAGCGCACGTTCAGCACAAACATTAAAATGGCAGTGCTGAACGTGCGCTCCCTTTTAAACAAATCTTTTATCATAAATGATTTAATTTTAGACTATAACCTAGACAGTATTCTCCTTACAGAGACATGGCTTGGCACCGACACACCTGTTGTTCTCACCGAGGCTTCCCCACCAAATTTTAACTTTTTATATTCTATTAGGGGAGGTAAAAGAGGAGGCGGAACTGCCTCAGTAACAAAAACCACAATGTCCTCAAATGAAGTTTCTTTTAGCAGTTACACGTCATTTGAGCATCATGCCTTTGTTTTTAGCAGCCCTCCTATCCTTTGCATAACGATTTACAGACCACCCCAGTACTCCACTTCTTTTATCAGTGATTTCTCTGAATTATTATCAATCATTCACTCCACCTACAACAGGATTTTAATAACTGGTGATTTTAATCTACACATTGACAAAACCTCGGACCCAGTATCCAGAGAATTTTTAAACCTCTTAAACTGTTTGGAATTTAAACAACTTATCATGCAGCCGACCCACAGCAGAGGGCACACCCTGGACCTGGTCATAACCTATGGCCTGTCCGTGGGTGTGTCCGACCACTTTTGTGTGTTTTTTAACATCACCAGTTTTAACCAACAGGAGGCCCCGGTGAGAACAGTGAGGAAACGCTACCTAACTTCTGAAGTGGCTGCAAATTTTATCCAGATTTTACAGAGCACTCCTGCAGAGATTTTACCAGCACCCTGTGATTTTATTGTGGACAATTTTAACATTAAATTAAAGTCAACACTTGACTCAGTGGCTCCACTTTTAATCAAAACAATTAGAACAAAACATACACCCCCGTGGAGAAATCAGGAAATCAAACAACTGAAAAGATACTGCAGGAGTGCTGAGAGAAGATGGAGAAGAAGAATTTCCCACTTCAAAAAACTAATCTCTGACAATAAAAACAATCCCAAATTCCTCTTCTCCACAATTGATATTTTAACAAACAGTAATTTTAACAGATCACCTAAGACAACAACCAATGCCCTTTGTGAGGACTTTGCAGACCACTTCAGAAGTAAAATCAATGACATCAGATCCAGTCTCTTATCGCAACAGATTTTAACTGTCGACACACCTGGATCATTGCTTTTACCTGAGGAAACACTGGAGAGTTTTGCCCTGGTTGATGCGAGGACACTTGGTCGAGTTTTCTCCCAAGTAAAGCCCACAACCTGCCTTTTAGACCCAATTCCCACACCATTTTTTAAAACATTTTATGGATTCTTTGAGGAACAGCTACTGTACATGGTGAATTGCTCTCTTCAGACAGGTGTCTTCCCGGCCTCCTTGAAAACGGCGGTGGTGAAGCCCCTTCTGAAGAAGAGCAATTTAGACCCCAACATTTTTAATAATTATCGACCTGTATCCAACTTACCATTTTTAAGCAAAATTTTAGAAAAACTGTTTTTTAACCAAGTAAATGATTTTTTAAATACAAATAACACTTTAGAGAGGTGCAATTTAGATAACCATAAACTCACAGTCTTGGTACTACTGGATCTAACCGCCACTTTCGATACAGTAGACCATCACATTTTATTAAAGAGACTGAGGCACCAGGTCGGCCTCTCTGGTACTGTTTTTAACTGGTTCGTCTCTTACCTTACTGATCGACACTTCTTTGTAAGTATGGATACATGTTCCTCAGGAACCCATGAGATAAAGTGTGGGGTTCCCCAGGGGTCAAGTTTAGGTCCAACTCTTTTTAATCTCTACATGCTTCCTCTGGGGGACGTCATCAGGAGGCACGGCATCAGCTTTCATAGTTATGCTGATGATACGCAACTGTACCTCGCCGTGTCTCCTGATGACACAGGGCCAATTGATGCCCTTTTTAACTGCATTTTAGATATAAAGTCATGGATGGCAGCGAATTTCCTGCAGCTCAACCAGGACAAAACAGAGGTTTTAGTCATTGGTCCTGAAGGCCAGAGAGAGAAACTTTTACCAAAACTATAGGATTTTAAACCAACACAATCTGTAAAAAATCTGGGTGTGATTTTTGACTCTGAGCTCTGTTTTATTCCACATATTAAAAACATAACAAAGGCAGGTTTCTACCACCTTAAGAATATAGCCAGAGTCCGCCCGTTTCTCTCTCAGGCCAGCACGGAGTTACTGATGCATGCTTTTATCTCCTGTAGGTTAGATTATTGTAATGCCCTGCTCTCTGGTCTTCCCAAAAAGAGTATCTCAAATCTACAATTATTACAGAATTCAGCTGCACGAGTGCTGACGAGGACCAGAGGGCGGGAGCACATTACACCAGTTTTAAAATTGCTGCATTGGCTCCCTGTGCGCTTCAGGATCGATTTTAAGGTTCTTTTATTAGTTTTTAAATGTCTTAACGGTCTTGGGCCTTCTTATTTATCTGACCTGCTTTTACCATATCAACCCTCGCGGACCCTGAGGTCCTCCGGCACCGGCCTTTTAACCATACCACAAGTTAGGACTAAAACACACGGGGAGGCGGCATTTAATTATTATGGCCCCCGATTGTGGAACAGCCTGCCGGAGAACCTCAGAGCTGCAGAGACTGTTGATGTTTTTAAAAAGAGGCTCAAGACTCATCTTTTTAATCAGGCTTTTAACTGATCTCTTTATTTATCTATTTTAAATTCCTCTTATAACCGATTTATCCATCTATTATCTATTTTTTATTTATTTTTTATATTCTTACCCTTCCTCTTTTTACGTTCTTATCTCATTTAACCTTTATCTTTTGTTATTTTAGTTAGCCTATAGGTTTTAGTTTTGATGCATTTTATGTCTCTGTTTTAGATCATTCTTACCTAGCTACTAACTCAATTTTATGAGCTAAATAGCTTTTTGTTGGGTGGGAGGGTTGGGTTTTCTCTTTTCTTTTTGTTTTCTGTTTTGGATCTTTGTTGTTTTTAACCTCTGTGAGGCACTTTGTGTTACTGTTGTATGAAAAGTGCCATATAAATAAAGTTGATTTGATTTGATTTGATAAAAAATCCCAAAAAGGCCAGGCGTCTGATTTAAACACAGACGACACATTTCTGAGTTCTTTCTTTGGTGCCTCCATCTTTGTTTTGATGAACTTCTTGCCAAATGCACTGACCTGTGCTGACCTTACCAGAAATGTAAACATTAGCAACATCTAGTGGATCAAAAAAGCAATTGATTATTTTATTCTAGTATCATAGGTTGTATTAAACTGTGTACGATATCGCCACGAAAAAAATATTGCAATACTATGCTGTATTGATTTTTTCCCCTACTAGATTTTTCCCATACTTTCCTCCCAACTAGTCACCAGAAAAAAATGTTGGAATTGTCTGTTTCTGCAAATCATGGATGCGTGTCACCTCGGTCTGCCAAGCTGCAGACCATTATTCAAGACCAACTATCAACAAAATGACCCATTGCTGTATTTCTCAGTGGCTTTTAGCTAACAAACAAATGTGTTTTTAAGCAACCTTTCACTGGGTTTGCATCAGGAATAGTGGCACAAAAAGCAGTTGTTTTTTTCTGTAGAAACATCACTGCTTTTTTTCCAGCAAGGATTGGACCCCAAAAACCAAGTATTTTAAGCCAAAACATGATCTTTTTCTAACCATGGAGTGGTTTTTGAGCTAACCACATGTGAACCACAGTGTTGCTGAAATGTAATGTTTCAACATATCCGCTACATAATGCCATTCACCATCCCCTCCACCTCCCAATGTCAAACTCAGTTCATATACTATGTGACTTTAGAAACAATGTTGATATGATACATATGACACATACAGATGTAACATATTCTGGAATTGCAGAAACATACAATGCCAAGGTTGTTTTCTGGTGATTGGACTGGCAGAGCATCAGATCAAGACTGGGTGTATCAGGTAACATTACCTATAGTTTTAGTTTTCAATGTTTGCATATTTTTTGGGCATATTAAGGTCCAACACTATTAAAACCATCACACTTCCATATTGTGCTCTCTGAAAAGTGAATTAGACATCAAACTTATTTTTTTATCACACATGACAGCAGTTTTCTCTCCATTCAGCCATGTTAGTTGCAAAGGATATCAATAACGCCTTGACAAGCTGACATTATGTGACGCCAAATGAAATGACTACAAACCTGATGCGCTGTGACATCCGCTGAGAGCTGCACTGACACCAGCTATCACAAGCACCAACACATGATTTATGGCTGGGACTTAAAGTTCACTTTGGGAAACATAAACAGAATGCAAATAAATGCCACATGGCAATAGCGTTGTCAAAACAATGCGACAAACTAAACACCCATGCCAATCACCAATTAGGATCAATGTCCCCTTGGAAAGATGGGAACTGATCAGGTCCAGGAGTGTTTACAGCCATGTATGCAGGAGGGAAGCAACATTTGTGAGCGGTGGGCAAAGATTGAATACGGACCGTGAAAAATGGATACATTGATTTTGTTTTGTGGGAATGGAGTGATGATACTTAACAAACACTGTGTTTAACATGTCAGGGCAGCATCAATCAACAATTAGCTGGGTGTCATTAGAATGATCAGGAGTGTTTGTGTCGCAGAAGCCAGTTTCATCAAACCTGTGACATGTGAGCAGAGATTTGTAAATGCACATAATTTGTCTTGTCCTTTCTCTTTTTGGTGTGTTTTATGAACAGACTGCAGACGCACCTCACAATGTGTGTTCAGTAAGCAAACTGTCCCTTATTGGCCTTTAAGAGATTCAGCAGTGGAGAGATGATGGGGTTTGAGGAGAGAGATGGGTAATGATATGCAACAGGACTTGAACCAGAAAATTTGCAGTCAATGGTCAGCACCTTAGGCAAGGCTAAGGCACTTGCATGCATAAGAGCCTGTGTAATTAAATTGTTACAAAGCAAAGAAGAAAGTTTTAATTTAAGTCTTATTTTATAATAATAAAAAACTGAACATTGTTTTGCCTGCCTACTTGTTTGGCTGACAGTTTTTCTGATTGCTGAGATAATGCTGAGTTGACATAAAGTCAAAGAAAAAAGAGTAGCTCTGCTACTCTGCTCAGCTACTTTGTGGGGGATTTGCAGGGAGCAAATCATGAAAAGCTCAACCAGTATAACAAAATGGACACCCATGAGGTGACCAGAAGCATCCCAGTGACACTCTTACATGGCTGGACTGCCAGAATATCTCTCCAGAATCTTCAAGTCACAAGGATACAGGACTTACCACAGGCATTTCAGCACCTTTGCTGAGATCTTTGCTGGGACCCTTCTGTTTTTTTAACATATAATAAACAGGTAGACATTACAAATTCGTACATGTAATCTCACACTGGAAAGTCCCTTGTGAGTTCACCTCCCTCGAGTTGGTGGGGATCCAGTGTCTCTCTAAGGGACATTTTAGCAAGGCTTCAGTATAGATTGAGTGATGGTCCTTGCTCACTAAACTAATCTGCTGCCCTGAGATAGGTCTGATGACTCTGTGTGTGTGTGTGTGTGTGTGTGTGTGTGTGTGTGTGTGTGTGTGTGTGTGTGTGTGTGTGTGTGTGTGAGTGTGTGTGTGCGCACGCATGAATGAAATTAAATGAAATTATTTCAAAAGTAACTACCTCCACAGGAAAACAGAATTTTCCAGTGCAGTCTTCTGCACAGAGCCCTCAGTGAGTGTTACACAAGCTGCTTTTGAAGCATGGAGGAAAGTCAAAGTGTAGGAGGCCTGAAATGCAGGACAGAGTCAGACAGAAAGAAGTGCATGGTGTCCTGTAGCTTACTGCGCCACTGTCTTATGAAACTGTGTATATACTTTGTCATGTTCAAATGTATACAACGCAAAGAAAGATTTTGTTGCAGCCTCTGCTTGTGTATTTGTATGTGTGCTGTCTTGGCACTGTGTCTGTTTTGTCTTTAATGTACCGGAGCAGGCTGGGCCCAGTTCTCCAGAAGCTGTAAGTGTCTCAGCTTCCAGTGTGACTCACTCTCTTCCCTATCAGGGCCTGCAACCCCTTTTGCTTTGCTTCACCTTTTGTTTCACTTAACTTCACAACACCTTACACTAAATTATACACGCATGCACATGCAAAGGTCAAACTTTCACCTGCCACTATGGGGCTGAAATAAAACACTTTAAATAGGGGATTGTGATAAAATTTGAGGGGTTTACCTGGGGTCCTCCTCCAGGAAATTTTGTTTCCTGGATTTCTCAAACACTTAATTTCCTGCATTTTGGTGAATTTCTCTGCATTAATTTATAGTGGAAATGTATTTATTTATGTAAAGGAAAGCAAAATTCTCAGTGTAATTTCGAGTTAAAATAAAGCTTGAATTAATGAATATCTGCCCTACACCTCAAAGCAATATCAAGTTCAAAATATGTATAAAACTACAAGCTAGAGGCTTTTTAAATACAAAGTTGTCATAGACAGAAATTTCACAGACACCTTTTAAAAGTTACTTTTACTGTAATTAAAGGTTCAGTTAATTACAGGTACAGTTCAGGCCATTAAATTAATTGAGACATTTTGCATAGAAACAATAAAGATTGTGCAATAAAGCAAAATGCGTAAAGTGAACAGTAAAATTCCTTTTGTTAATATATAACAAAGAATGCAAAAATAAATGTTTTAATAAAAATAAAACTCTTATGTCCCGGTACAGCACCCCCTTTAGTTCCCTGCGTTTTCTGGTAGCTCAAGTAGTTTTCTATAACGGTATTGCTTTTCACTTCTTTGTGCTCCTTCTAGTTTTCTGGTGTTATTTTTCAGTTCATTGTGCTCTTGTTTGCTATTATTACTATTCAGCAGTGTTGGGAACGTTACTTCAAAAAAGTAATTAGTTATAGTTACTCGTTACTTTCCCCAAACAGTAACTGAGTTAGTAACTGAGTTACTGCACTATAAAAGTAACTAATTACCTGGAAAAGTAGCCTAATAGTGTGGCTTTTTTGTAAAATGCTCAAATATGTCAAATTGCTTGGACACCCCCCTTAATGGAACTGTATGTAATGAAGCTCAACTGTATCTAATGAAACTCAACACTGAATATGTTAAATGAATGAAACTGACACTTAATAGAATAACTCATTATTATGAAACATTGTAGCCTACACTTATCTACTCTACACTGCATTGTTGTGTGGGACAACGTAACAGACACAGACAAATTCAGTATTATACAGTGGAACACCAGAACACAATAGATGGTTTAGAACTTGTGACATTTATTGCACAGGCCACAACTGGCCAAAAAATGTCTAAAATAAAGCTATACTTCTCAAGCAATGTACAAAAAAAAAAAAAAAATCTTTGTAGTGCAAATTAAAAATATCAAACTGTCGCTCAACTTCGCAAACGGTAGACATACTGTAGCCTACTTGAAGTATTTTCTTCATCACAAAAGTCAACAGTTTAACCATATGACTTGCTCTCAATAAACCAATGAAAAATGTAATGAATAAATAAATAAATAGCCTGATTAAAATATACACTCCTCCATTAATCGCACAATTTAAATGTGAAAAGTCTGATTGACTGACCATCACCTGTGTGTATGCGTAGAAGGAGAGGGGCGGAGGGAGCGGAGCTGTGGAAACATCCTGCAGTCATACCATCATGCGTTTAAATAACTTATTAGACGGATATATAGAGAAAGACGACGTTTAGAGAACAAGCCCAAATAAGCAACTCCCCATTAGAAACAACGTTTAGAGAACAAGCCCAAATAAGCAACTCCCCATTAGAAACAAGCCCAAATAAGCAACCCCCCATTAGAAACAAGCCCAAAAAAAACACAACCNCTTATTAGACGGATATATAGAGAAAGACGACGTTTAGAGAACAAGCCCAAATAAGCAACTCCCCATTAGAAACAAGCCCAAATAAGCAACCCCCCGTTAGAAACAAGCCCAAAAAAACGCAACCCACGACTACCAATATTTGTAAGCGATTTTACAAAAAAAAAAACCAAGCCCACAGTCGCGGCTAATAAGCGGACCTGACAACCCTGCTTGTGTGCTTGTGAATACCCGCCCTACTCTGCCTCTGATTGGTTTTTGATGAAATGTTACTCTCCCTAAGCCAATCATCATCACTTATGCAGTTGTCTCTCCCTCCCTTCCCCCTCACCTGCCCTCACCAAAGAAAAAAAAAGCTTTAAAGCTCCGCTGAGAAGGAGCTTGCTTGGGTGAAAGCCGCTGCAGTGAACTCAAGTAAAGACGAGTAACGGCGCATTTTATTGTGAGTAACGGTAACAGCGTTATAACGTAACTTTTTTGATTACTCGTTACTGAAAAACAGCAGCGCCGTTAGTAAAGCCGTTTATTTATAACGCTGTTATTCCCATCACTGCTATTCAGTTCACTGTGCTCCTTGTATCTTTCTCATCATGCCCTCTAAAGGGAAACAGGCCGAAACGTGCAGGTGTCCCCAGGAAATGTGTACCTACAGAAACAGCAAGCTCCGCGTCCATAGCGACCGCTCCACCCAAAACGCTGTCTCGTCAACGTGAAAAAAAATATTTTTTCCAGCGGATGTCTTAGTTACAACATGATTGCGCTAACTGGAGTAGTTTCATGTCGTATCCGTCAACAGGACGCTTTTAACAGATGACGTCCTGATGTTAGCTCTGCTAACTGTCCCTGTCAGCTGCAGCCACTGATGCTTTCTAGACATTGTGATTTCTCATAACTGAATAAATACCACAGTGAAGGGCGTGAGCAATCGCCGAGGCCCCTGCACTTCCGTTAGTCGAAAAACTCCGGGCTGTGCCTCCAGAGGTAAAAGAAGAAATAAAATTTTTTTTTTTTTTACTGATGGATTTCCAGATTGGTGGTAGATAAACTGTCTCACTTCTCACTCCTTCAACACAAAAGGCAGACAAAAGGGAAACCCAGCTGTCCTCTCTCCCTAATCATAGGAGGAGGATGGCCTGACTAGGAGGAGGGCCGTGAGCAGCAGAGAACAATCATAATAAATCCTAATTTATCTGCAATATATGATCTACAACTTTCAATAATTAATCAACATTATTTTGATTTACCACCCCCCCCCCCCCCCCAAAAAAAAATAAAATAATAATATGAATAGGCTTCAACACTTCTAAGTCTAAACAATAAGATGTATACATATATATATATATATATATATAGATATGTATCAAAAGTAGAAAAACCCTGTAGGGGGGGCCGGGGGCATGCTCCCCCAGGAGAAAATGTTGTATATATTTGATTTAAAGGCATCAATCTGGTGAATTCTGATTGAGAAGTTATGGTGGCAGAATATGCTTAGATTTCAACATCTTTGTGCTTTCTATGTGTGGAAAAAAATCTATTTTTACTGATTAAAACAATAGTGGTATGATATAGTGAAGGGTTACACTTAAAATACAGCTAAGGATTAGTGGTTAAACATTTCAGTAATCAAAAGAAAAACGAGTAATGCACTGATCTGCCTCTGGAGGGCTATTTTATTATTTTAAATCATGTGCAGACAAAATATTCTTTTAAAACTCTCTCTCACACACTCACAAACACAGTGACAGATACACAAAACAACACAAAATACGCAATACAAAAAGAAAACAAAAGATAAGACTGAAATTAATTACACTAAAACAGACACAAATTGCTGCTTTCCTCATTTCCCCCCTCCCTCCCTCATGATTTGCAAGTAAGGCACCCATGAATCAGAGCATTTAATTTTACTCTGCTTCGAAAAGAAGGTTTCAAAAGCGCTCTGGTAGTTATATGCCTCTGGGACAGGCCCATTTATGGCAACCCACTGGATCCGTAGCGTGCGCGATCCAGCCGAGGCGCGGGTGCCGGAGCTAATAGCGGCCAACCAAGTCAATGTCAGCTGCTCCACCAGAAGCCCCGAGGCACATCCTAGCCACAGCCTAGAAGAGGCTCGGCACTCCGCCCCGCTAAATGCGCCGGGTCTATTTCTGACGACCGCCGCGCGACGGCACGTCAATTTGCACAGACCAAATGAGTCAAAAAGGAAGTCAGGCGCAGAAAAGACGAGAGTATCCGGTCAATTTTCAAAATAAAACACCCATGAAAACATAGACATATATGCATAGACGCCGCATTGACTGCCGCTGCCTATCAGAACCGACGTCCTCGCCGGCCGCCATCTTGGATGGGTCTCGCTTCGCCTCCACAGTAAACAAGTAGCCTAAACAAGTAAAATAGAATAACTCACTGAATTTTCAACTGATTTTCACGCGGTTTGGTTTGTTACAAACGGTACACATGTAGTTATGATACAGGATGCTTTCGTACATTAAAAATGCGGGATTTCATGCTTTAATACTT
>NC_065518.1:35269154-35270600 GCF_006386435.1 Epinephelus moara | reverse complement strand
ACGAACGCATCCTGTATCATAACTACATGTGTGCCGTTTGTAACAAACCAAACCTCGTGAAAATCAGTTGAAAATTCAGTGAGTTATTCTATTTTACTTGTGCATACAGCTCCTTCCTCAATAGAAGTGAATGCACTGTGGAGGCGAAGCGAGACCCATCCAAGATGGCGGCCGGCGAGGACGCGCTCAGGCAGTCAATGTGGCGTCTATGTATATATGTCTATGCATGAAAACGTTTTCCGAGCTTACTTCAATGGTGCTGTGTGTTGCCGTGCAGGCTCAGAGTTGTCTTAAATACAGCCACACAATTCTCTACTGATGTTTTCCGGGTGTTTCCAAGAATTCATGAAGTGCGACGGCATGATTTTAAGCCAGATTAGTTTGCTTGTTGTCAAACCTAGTTTAATATCACAACAGTAACAGACAATCCCAAGGCTATGGGTAAACACTGTCATTACCCGGCTGTCCATGGGGGCAGATCACAGGGAGACATGATGAGGCTCACTGTTGCAAGACTATGTTATCCCAGTACAGGTCAGGCCCAGCAGTAAGGAGGACCATAGCAGTCCAGTCTGGAGGGCCTCACTGCAAAGGGCAGCGATGAGGAACCTGCACCTCATTGGGAGGTTGACGTAAAAAAGTTTAAATTAAAATAGGAAAGGTTATTAGAACGTAACATAGCAGCTCCTTCACTTGCCTTCATATGAACATTAAAGGTTCCTCATCACATTCTAATGTAGCTAAGGTGTATTTATTAGTTTATTTGTGTGGGACATTGCAAGAAACACTAACAGGTTAAAATAATATGAATCAGATGTGTTGCATACAGTTAGGGCTGCCACTAACTTATATATTTTAAAAAAATAATCGATTGATCATTGATTATTAATCAGATTTTGAACATTTTAAATACATGTAATTAAAATGCTGCCCATCTCTGCCAACAATACATAGGCCTATGTAATACAACAATATAAAAGAATACAAGTAAATATATGCTGCATATAATTTGAATTGTCCGTATCAATAACCTGAAGAATTGCAGGTCTGTATAATCCAACAGAAACTAAGAGAAAACCAGGCTTTCATTGACAGCAAATAAATCCATAGGCCTACTGCCATCTGCTGGTAAAAAGGACAAACATCAGCTTGACACTTCACTGTCACAACGATGCGTTATGGAGAAAACCTGTGTTAACAGTAACAACGCGGCACACACAATAATTTATTATATCCTCGATTACTTTATCGCAAACAATTCGGTGAATGAATATTAAAACACAACCTTTGAGGGAATCCCTATACGTCCTTCATGGGAACAATGTGCATGACGATTTCCCTTATTAGTCTCTGAACATTATGGTTGAACAACAAGTTTTACTGTAGCCATAAAATTTGCTATCATAACATTTTATTTCTATTTTTATGAATAAAAAGTTCCTCACA
>NC_065518.1:35250000-35269068 GCF_006386435.1 Epinephelus moara | reverse complement strand
ACATATATATATATATATATATATATATATATATATATATATATATATATATATATATATATATATATATATATATATATATATATATGTGTTTTATTGGGACATCATTTCACATATCATATCAATTACAGAGGTGTAAAAGCAAATGTGTTCATTATTGTTTTTTTAATCACAAAACATACAATACCATATGAATGACAAGTATTAAGTAGACAGTTTCACTGATTTTCTTTTTTTAATCCCTGGTAGAGGAATTTGTAGATACTGTACTTTATCAAAATATGAAAGAATAGGCTTCCACGTAGCATAAAATTTCCCAGTTGATCCTCTAAGCGAGAATTTGATCTTTTCCAACTTGAGAAATGACATTAGATCAGTCTGCCTTGATTATCTGCTGGGGGTTTGGGTGATTTCCATTGTAGAAGGATGCATCTGCAGGCAATCAGAGAGGCAAATGCTAAAACATTCAATTTCTGTTTACTAAGTTTAGAGTAGTTCAGAGGAACCACAAATATGGCGATAAATGGACAAGGGGTAATATCAGTCTCCAGAGCATCAGACATAATCTTGAAAAAGTTCTTCCAAAATCCTGTTAGCTTTGAGCATATCCAGAAGGTATGTGCTAGGTCGCTTGGGACAGCAGCACATGTATTACAGGCCCCATTAGTGCCAGAAAAATATTTTGCCAATTTGGCTTTGCTAATATGCATTCTATATAAAACTTTAAATTGTATTAGATTAAGGCGTGCACAGGATGAGGTGTAATTCACTTGTAGTTTGGCCATGTCCCACCAAATGTCCTGTAATTGTACTCCTAGATCATTTTCCCATTCCTGTTTGATTTTAATAAATGGAGAGTAGCTAGATTGAAGAATGTTATTGTACAGCCTAGATGTCATCTTTGTCAGGCTTTCAGGTTTGCTAAGGACATTTGGTAGATAAAGTGGTAACTCGGACCATTTCTTTAGGTCTGTTTTGACTTTATTCAATAGTCTATCAATGTTAATTTTATGTAACTCTTGGAATGAGTGGGTTATGTTAATTCCATATATTTATTTATTTATTTTATATACTTTATTAATCCCCCTGAGGAGAAATTAAATTTTTTCACTCCGTTATCAATTACACACAGGTCCGAAATGCACACATGCATAAACCGGACACAGGACCTATTCATGCACGAAATGGAGAGATGTCAGAGTATGTATATATATGCTTTGTATGTATAGGGCTTTTGCAGAAGCTGTAATCCACTTGTTGACAGTGTGGAAAGCAACACAGAGTTTGCTTTTTTGGTTCAGACTACGGAGCCTCCGTGTTATTATTTTATTACCTTTAGTATGGGTGCCACTCATAACCATCAGCTTTATATTAGCATCACAGCAGCTAGCAGCAGAACAGCTGCAAGTGATATAAAGGATATTGTGGAGGTGCGGTGAATAACAGAACAGGAGACGGAGATGAGTCGAATCTGCTTTACTCTCCACATAAAATCATGTACACTGTACGGTGTACTGCACTGCACTCTACTATACTACATCACCGTTTTCCTTAAAGGTGCAGTGCTTTGGTGAATGTCTCTCTTAGTTTCTTTATATGGGTCACCACAATATGTTAGATATGCTACAAATGATCTGACTGTGATGACTTGCATCCCATGCTTCCATTTATTTCTCAGTTTGTTTACACACACACACACACACACACACACATGCGCGCAAGCAGACAGAGACAGAGCTCTACATGTGATTTTTAGAGAGCAGAGAGTAGATAAGTTTGCAGACCAGCGTGGAGAAATGCGCCTCTGTTTTTAACAGCTAGGAAACTGCTTACAGGCAGCTGTGCAACGGTTAACTAATCAAGGTGCTTCTGTGTCTAGTGTGAATTCCGTTTACTGTAAGAGTCTGGCCATTTGTAAAGTCTAAAAATTTGTATAGTCTAATGTGTAATGATTCTGCACATCTGTACCATAATTCTGTAATTATGTATGTAAGTGCAGTTAGGGTTGGCACTTGATGACAATAATTACCATTAAAAAGATAAATAAAATAAAATTAGACAGCCCGCACATCATGACTGTTTTCACCACAGACTGTGTATAAAGATGGACGACATGATAGCTGACCAAAAGTGAAAACCTCTCAATCGCCCCTTGGTGGCTGGTCATATACCTTGCCCCCTCCATGTTAGTGGATTAGTACACATCAAATAATTTTTTCCTAAATATGGTTTCTGTCATTCACAACACATTCTCACTTAAACTGCATCACATATCCAGGTTTGGTCATGGATTTTCCACATCGACATATGACATGCAAGGTACCCTGGGTGTGTCAGTTGTTCTGCATTCTGGGATGCCATGTCAACTTCTGCCTGTTACATGCATTGTCTGTTTTCAAAATCCATTTTTTTTACATTTTCACAGGAAATGTACAGTTTGTATACAGTCTCTTTCAAAATAAATGCACTATGTCAGTACAACACTGTGAACTGACTTTTTTTTTCCTTCAACATCAAACGCATGTGGTTATATTTAGCCGACACACACATGTTGGTTTTATGCAACAAAAGCACGTGGTTGGGTTAAGGAAAAGAGAACAGGGTTTGGCTTTACAATCACACGGGAAGTGAACACCAGCCTCCCGGATGAAAGTTGGTGGTTGTTAAACCCATCCACCAGCCCTCCTGCCCTCCCTACTTGGATTTTCGTCGCCTTAATTTTTGTTGTTGTCCCGCAGCATTTCTCAGTGATGCTGCCGAGCGCCATTAAACAATAAAGGCAACTGGCCGTGTATCATGCCAACTTGAAAGGAAAGCTTTTTTGTCTGTGTCTGACACCAGAAGTCACTGACCAAGTGTGGGTTTTCAATGACTTTGGAGTGAGACAGGCTTCTCATTTCAGGTAGTTCTTCACATTGCTGTATGTTCAAGTGCTTGTTCTTCTGATAAGTTTGGATATAACTGATATTTTGATGTTAAAAAATGGGGGACTGAGGTCATGATTGACAGCTGTGTGTGTCAGCTGGTATGCTTGCTATCAATGGTGCTACTGGCAATTGGCCGTATGGGTGTATGGGCGGGAACTGGATACCAATGGTGATTGCGACTGCAAAGACTTCAGCTCCAAATGATGTCACCACTCATCCGAGATATTATGGCTTCATTTCTGTACAGTGGGGGTATGTGTAGACGCAATGTCCATCTTTATATACTGTCTATTGTTTCCACCAACATTTTTTTTCAGTGACTATTATATAAAAACAACTCTTTTATAAATAGAGCCTTATAAATAAACCACCCGAATGCCATTTTTGTGGCTCCAAAGTAAAATAAGGCTTCTAAGGCAATCAAATGACAATTAAGCCCCTAACTTTATAATTGCTAGAACACACTCTGCCCTGCTGCTGAATCTCTTTTTCTCTCTCTGTCTCTCTCTCTCTCTCTCTCTCTCTCTCACACACACACACACACACACACACACACACACAGACAAGCACACTTACACAGAGGCAGAGAGTAATTAGTAGTATGCGCCCCGCCCTGTGGTTTAATCAGAGACAAGACCCTGTCTGAACGTTCGCCTCTCATCATCCCACA
The DNA here is from genome assembly GCF_006386435.1 of Epinephelus moara. Lineage (NCBI taxonomy): Eukaryota > Metazoa > Chordata > Actinopteri > Perciformes > Serranidae > Epinephelus > Epinephelus moara. The sequence goes on along the minus strand of NC_065518.1, from coordinate 35,265,471 downwards.
GTCCTAATGAAAAAGCAAGAGAGACAGGGTCAGCATGGGGGTGTGCATGCACACACACACACACACACACACCATGTATTCTATGTACCTACCACATTACTGAATTCAGTCTGCTTTGTTAGCAAAAATATTAGAACACCTCAATATTACTCAATAAAACAATGAGAGAGCGAGAAAGAGAGAGAGAGGGAGGGAGGGAGGGAGGGAGGGAGAGTATGTCTTTGCGTGTGTCTCAACAGGCTGTGCATGTCTCATTACGTGCTATCGGTAACAGCATGATGGCTAAACACCTGCTAAGGCCTGACCTCCATGTACCTGTCACTGCAAAACAAGCTGTTCTCTCCCTCTCCTCCATCCTCCAGTCTTCCTACTTGCTACCTCAATTGCTCTCTTCCTCCTGCTCCAGCCCTTCCTCCTTCTCCTCCTCTCACAACAAGCCTGCCTGTTGTTCTCTTCTTTTTCTTTTGATCCCTCGTTCCCTGCCTGGTGTACGTCCTTCCCTGCTCCATCTGTTCTCTGCTGTGTAACTGAGGGATCGTACTCTGCCGCCTTTATACCCCTTCATTTTTTTTCTCCCACTGCACTTTCCTTCTATTCTTCCCAAGGTGGTCTTTTTTTTAAAGTTTTTATTGGTAAGAGTGAATAATTTGATTTGGAGTTTTTTATTAGTTTGAATGTGAATGGCTGACCTGAGTGAACTGAACAGGCCTTGCAGATGTGTCACAGTTAAATGGTAAATGGATCTGCACTCATACAGCTCCTTTCTAGTCTTTTGACTACACAAAGTGCTTTTACACTAGTGAGTCACATACATCCATTCACACATTGGTGGCCGAGGCTACTGAACATTGTGCCAACTGCTACTCAGTAACCATTCATATGCTCTCCTGCACTGATGGAACAGCCATCAGGAGCAATTTGGGGTTCAGTATCTTGCCCAAGGACACTTTGACAAACTGGAGGAGTCGATCTTCCGATTGGTGGATTACCCGCTCTGCCTCTGAGCCACAGCCACCCTAAATAAATTAAAACCCTCAAGTGCAGTAAAGGGATGTAGTGTAGGGTTTATCAGATAGAAGATGGGGAATTAGGAAAAAAGGCCTATCTCTAACAATTGCTAGGTGGTTCTCTTTTTAGTTGAGGCATTAGTGCTGTGTTTGATCTAGATCAAGAGATGCTCTTAATGAAAATGGCTGCGGGGCGGCACGGTGGTGTGGTGGTTAGCACTGTCGCCTCACAGCAAGAGGGTTCCCGGTTCGATCCCGGGTGTGGGAGCCCTTCTGTGCGGAGTTTGCATGTTCTCCCCATGTCAGCGTGGGTTCTCTCCGGGCACTCCGGCTTCCTCCCACAGTCCAAAGACATGCAGATGGGGATTAGGTTAATTGATAACTCTAAATTGTCCATAGGTGTGAATGTGAGCGTGAATGGTTGTCTGTCTCTATGTGTCAGCCCTACGATAGTCTGGCGACCTGTCCAGGGTGTACCCTGCCTCTCGCCCAATGTCAGCCCAATGTCAGCTGCGGCTCCAGCGGCTGCGGCTCCAGCCCCTCCGCGACCCTCAAGAGGATGAAGCGGTTAGAAGATGGATGGATGGAAAATGGCTGGTTATGGTTTTAATACTTCAAACTTTAACTGGGGCTATTTATCTAATAGAACACAAATACTGTGAGGATGGTATAGTTTTGTGTCCCTCAGGGAAGTTGCTTGGGCCTATTGCTCTTCTCTATTTTTACTGCTGATAAGCCACTAACAAAATTAAATGTGATCACTTAATCATTTTATTCTACTAAAATTTTGTGTGAAACGTTGTCATGATTAGCTAAGTAATTCCTGATGTATGGCCCAAAATGTGTTTTGTGAGGTTACAGTGACCTTGATCTTTGACCTTTAACCAAACTCTAATAAGCTCATTGTAAAGTACAAGTGGACATGTGTGCCAAATCTGAAGAAATTACCCTCAAGGTGTTCTTAAGATACCATGTTCACAAGAATGAGATGGATGCAAGGTCACGGTGCCCTCGACCTTTGACCACCAAAATCTAAGTACTTCATCTTTGAGTAAAAGTGGACATTTGGGTTAAATTTAGAAAAATTCCCTTGGTCTTGAGATATTGCGCTCACCAGAACGAGACACACAAGGTCACATTGACCTTGACCTTAGACCACCAAGTTCTGATCAGTTTATCCTTGACTCAGACTCGATATTTATGCCAAATGTGGAAAAATTGCCTCCAGGCTTTCTTGAAATATAGCAATAATGAAAATGAGACAGGCAGACAGACAGATGGACAAACATACGGACAGACAGACGGACAGGCGGATAACCTGAAAACATAATGTCTCTGGCCATGGCTATTGCCGACATGGAGGTCCTAAAAATAGGGAGGGGAATATCTATTATCAGAAGATGCTGCTCTTTCCCTACACCAAGTACTAATTTGCACGTTATACAAGCCTTGGTATTATCTCATCTTCACTACTGCCCAGTAATCTGGTCAAGTGCTGCCAACAAAGAGCTGTACAAGCTTCCGGTAGTGCAGAATACACTTGCACTCAAGTGTATTTAATGAAAGAAAGTATAAACCAAATGTTTGCTGATCTTGCCTGGCTGAAAGTGGAAGACAGACTTATGTGCAGTCTTCTATTTTTTATTTTTTTTCATAAACATATGTGGTTCAAAACAACCCTACTGCCTGTATTCAAGAGCACCATTTATACAGAACAGACATAACCATGAAATCGGACAGGAGAGGAAGGGTCAGGTTACATTACGGCAACCTAAAACAAATGCAATGAAAAATACATTTTACTCATAGAGCCATTTCTCATTGGAATAGTTTGCCATACTGTATCACTCAAGCAACAAATAAAGAAAGTTTTAAAAACAGCTAAAGAGGTTGTTCTTAAAGGAGGTATGTGAATTTTTTTCTCCTTTTTCTTTATTTGGTTTGTTGAAACATGTAGCTCAAAGCATTTGGTAATTGGTTATAGATACTACTGTTAGTATAGAATATATGAGTGTGTGTGTGTGTATATATATATATATATATATATATATATGCAGATTTTTTTAAATAGTGGAATATTTAGTCTATATATAGTGGTTTTATTACAATGTTTGAGCTGTATTGTGGGGTGGGGTTATATTAGTGATGAAATTACTTATACTGTTTTAATTGGGGTAGGAAGGGAGCAAGGTTGGTGATTTAGGAGTATTTTTGTATACACAGTGTTGGGCAATAGCGTCACTACAAGAAGCAGTGTTAACTTAACCACATTTCTCAGCACAGTGGTGGTGTTGTACAACTTTATGAGTCAAGTAGCTTTTCAGTAGCTAAGTTGATTAATTGACTGAGTAGCGCAGTACAAAAATTACAAGCTCTTTTTCCCAGCAAAAGCTCCTGGAGCAGACTTTTTCTACATAGGTCTGGATAAAAGTAATTATAATCAAGCTGAGGACAAGTAATGTGACTGATGCCAGCACCACACCGAGACATGTAGACGAGGGAATCACTTACGTATGACATCACATACTTATCCTTCGTTTTTCTTCACTGTCTTCACTATTGGCTTTTCTTGGCAAGACCCGCCCTACTCTGCCTCTGATTGGCTACACTGCACTTCTTGACACATCTCCCGTGTGTCTTGCCCATAGACTTTATATATTTAGTGGATCTGCAGTGGACACTTGAGAAATAGACACAACAAAGGTCACAAAAGAGCTAGAGAGACAGAGAACAGTATTAGGAAGGAAGAGAGGAGAGAGGGAGTGACATACTGATCTCACGCGGTATTTGCAAAACAGGTTAATGTTCTAATGTCTCCAAAAAAAAACAAAAAACTTTTCATTTAGGTCTGTTATTTTTATTGTTTATATTACTCTCTTTTATTTATTGTGGTTTTGCTGAGTAAAAAATATATTTTGGAATTCAGATTTTGAATTATTGACATAGCCAGATCGCCTACTGAAAGAGGCCAAGACAGAGAAATGCATTAGAGAGAAAGAGAGAGAGCAATACGCCGACTGATGCTGTCATGTTATTGGAGGACATTTAAATCCAAACTAAAAAAATTTATGTTAAAGTGAAATGTGATATAATATATGGTGGCTGTTGTCATTCGTTTTGATGATATGTGATTGGCTGTAACTCCTGACACTGATTGGTTTAAAGGTCCTGATTTGTTGGAGGCCTCTAAACTGTTTTTGGCTCAACCTCAGTGCTTAATTTGAGCCGGAACGTACTGGAACGCATACCAGGATCTTTTCAGAAAAGGCCCTGGTGCGTTCCGGAACTAATTTGCATGGGTCTAGAACTTTTCACATCTAAAAACTACATACAGTATTGGCTTATGTCACTAGTGTTGCAGGGTGGGGTACCGTAGTACTACGGTGCCTCACGTACCACTACTGTGGGATAAGTTCAAAGTCCAGTTGCAAGAGGGTGACTGTCCATGCGCCGTCCAATAACAGCGCGCGCTGGTCAATAACGGCGCGCGCTGGCCACCTGGCACTCAATATGCTGCTGTAGTGGTTTGTTTTCCAGACGTGAGTATCTTTGAGCAGTGAAAGTTGTTATTTATTTCTTTTTACTTGTCAGCAGTAATTTGTTTTCCACAGAGCTCTACGTGTGAGCATTTTACTTGCATTGTTTTCCACAGAGCTCTACGTGTGAGCATTTTACTTGCATTTGCGACTAAAAATAGTTTTGTGCGCGCAAAATAAATCATTCAGCACTCTGTGCCAGTACAGATTTCAACCAGCAGCAGAAACGAAAGGTCAATCTTGCTGGTTGTGGGTTGAACAGGGGTCACAGACAGGAATACGGCGGTCAAATAGCCTACGCCGGCTCCGCGGTGCAAGATAACGGCTTACCGGCGACAGAGAAGTCCGACTCCAGGTCCAGTAGCCTAATTTCCTCTTTCGTTGGCGTCATGACTGCCCAGTAGTACCTGGACAAACGAGCCGTGGCGGCACACAGGTATGTGGCGTGTCAGAGGAGAAACGAGCCGTTCACATTTCTCTCTTTGTGGCCTATGTTAATCACTTACTGATGCTGTTTTTGAAGTATGAATAAGTCAATAAGTAATTTATTCCACTGAAATATCATTGATGTATTATAGAAAAGTGATTTATCTTTTTATAAATGACAAAAGGCACATCTGCCTCATTTTTGCTGTGGTATCGTGATACTACTCAGAACCGTGATACTTTCACTGGTATCGTAGCATGGGTCCCAATTTTGGTACCGTGTCAACACTAGATGTCACAACCATTCCATTCAGAGTTGCGCAGTGAGGCGGCACAGGTGCAGCTTAAAAAAGTGTTCCCCCACTTTTGGGAGTGGGGGAACACTGCTCTCTCAGAGGCCCAAAGTGTTCCCCTACTTATAATTTTACAAATTAAGCACTGCTCAACCTAATGGTGTAGCATGATTATCTAACCACTGTCAGCTGTTGTACTCATTATCAGCTGTGTGACAAAGGTGTGGCCTGTACCTGTTTCTCTGTATGATAGTTGATCTCGAAGAAGGCCCAAAGGCAGAAACATCATCAAAATAAAAGAAATGGTTAAATTTTCTTTTCCAAACCCTGCTTTGTTATTTAACCACAACTTTTTTAATACTTTGAACAATCACATCTCAAAATGTATCTGGTCCAATAAGAAACCAAGGATTAAGTTACTGACTCTTATGAAACCTGAAGCAATGGGCAGGCTAGGGCTTCCCAGTTTCCAGTATTACTTTTGGTCAGCTCAACTTCGAAATGTATTATCATGGTCACTGGGAAGACCAGACTCGCGTTGGGTACAGATAGAAGCAGGATATGTTGACCCTATACCTTTGGACTCCCTTATATTTCTAAAACAATTTAATAAAATAAAAAACATAGAGCAATATTTCACTGTTGTTAACACCCTATCTGCATGGAAAGATTGTTCAACAAAGTTTGGTATTACTAAAGGTATTTCTGCCTATTCATCTATTTATCAAAACCCTGACTTAAAAAAATAACTATTTTCAACTGATGTAAGTAGGTGGAGACACTTTGGGATAACTCAGCTTATAGACCTGTTTCATAAAAACATGCAATTAAAATCATTTTATGAGTTAAGAACAGAATTTAACATCTCTAATGCGGATTTTTAAAAATACATGCAAATTCAGAGTACTATTCGTTCACTTATTAAAGAAAATAAGTTGAACTTTGAATCAACAGAACTGGAAGAGGTACTAACAACCTCATCCACAGTTAAAGGTAAAATTAGTGAAATGTATGACAAGGGAAGCCAGACAGTTTTCCCAACTCCCAAATTTGGGAGACAGATCTGGTCATAAAAATTCCTGTCAAAATATATGTGACAGAATATACTTTCTATTTACAAGCAACAGAATCAAAGAAACCAATTTTAAGTTTATCCACAAACTCTATCTTACTCCTATAAAAATGCACAAAAGAAAATTCACCAAGATGCAAAATCAAAGAAGGAACATTCTTGCACATGTTCTGGGAGTGTGAAAAACTAAATAGTTTCTGGGACAGGATTCATTTATTTGCAAAATCAGTTTTAAAATTAGAATTTGAGTTGTCTCCGTGTGTTTACCTCCTAAATGATTTAGATCAAAAGAATGAAGACACAATGAAGAATGAAGAATGTTGATTACTATAACCTATTTTGCTAAGAAATGTATTCTTCTTTTATGGAAAAGTGAACGTTTACCAACATTCAGTATGCTTTTGGACCACATAGCTCAATTTCTTCCTTTGGAAAAAATCACTCTTGAAAGGCATGATGTGGGTCTGGCTTTTCGATGAGTTTTTGTTATTGTATTGTTTCATTTCTTTTTTGTACTTATTTACTTATTGTTATTTTTTTTATTTTTTTTTCCTCTCTTTTCTTTTTTATGTGGGTATGTATGGGGTGGTGGACTGGGATAGGCGTGGGGCACACTTATACACCCATGAAGCAAACTAATATTGTTGGACATCTTTTTCTGTAACTGAAGGAAAATAAAATGAAGATAAACCAAAATAAAAGAAATGAATATATAGCCAGAGTGTACGGCACATGTTTTCCATAATCAGATATACTGCCAGTGATCAGCACCTCATTATAATTCTTGGTGTGCGTTACTTTTATAATTTAAATAATTATAAAATCTTGAAAAAAAAGAAAAGAAGAAAGTTGTAATTTAAGTTTGTTATTTTATAATTAACAGCTCAACTTTTTTAATGTCTTTTTATCTTATCATAGAGAAAATGCTGATTTGACATAGAGTAAAAAACAAAAGTAGCTTTGCAAGCAGGAAGCTACTTTTGCCATTTTCTCGTAGCTTAGCTTGCTACATTTCTCTGGGGATAGCTTCATTGTAGTGAAACTTTATTTTAATGTAGAGTAACTGGGTTTTTAGCTCACTACATTTTCCAAGTAGCTTGCCAAACACTATACATGTATGCTAAAGCTTGTGTAAGCTATATATTATGTTTTTAACCCTAGGAAGAGTAGCTGTTGCCTTGGTAACAACTAAAGGGTATCCAAATAAACAATATATCCCTGTGTCCCTTTAAAACGCCTTGTGTCACGCTTCATGTCATTGTTGTATTTTTTAATATTTAACCAAGACCACTATCTTTCCCTAACCTTAACCAAGAGCTTAGAGTGGCTAAACAGAACCTGAATCATGCTTTACATTCAGCTGATCAGTAAAGCAAGGAACATTTGTGACTTGCCCGATTCATTGATTAACAATGCTTCTTATGATGCTGATGGACAATTTAATCTAGGCAGCGTTCTTTGCAAACATATTTGCTGTTGCACATTAGTATCAGTGTTTCATGGATTTACTTGCATATAGGGAGCCCAAATAGTGTCACTCAGTTTCTCCCTTGTATCCGAATGTGCTTTACTTGCATGAACAGCTATTAATTATTTTGTTCAAACAAATAAAAAACAAGAATTACAGTATTTCAAAATAATTTAAAAAAAAAAAATAACAGAGATAACACTCCAGTAAAAAGCGGGCTGCTATATTGTGTGTATTTTCCCTCTCTCTCTCTCTCTGCAGAGAGCCTTTGATGCTGATCCGAAATGTATTTTCCTCACAATGCCTCAGCATATTCTGACGTCTGATAGTTGCATAACCATAAAACTAGGCAAGTGAGGTGTCCTTGCTTTTCTCACTTTCTCTTTCCCTTCCTGGCGCTATACACACACTTCCATGCACACTTGCACACTCACAAACACACACAGCTCTTGAGCATGAGTGTATAACAGAGGGTGGGAGGGTTGGAGGCACCCACAGAGGTCTATTTCCATCTCCGGGCTCTCCCCAACACACTCACAGAGGAGAGAGACAGAGAGAGAGAGCGTGGCACAAAACTGAAGGAACAAATTCAGGAGAGAAAAACAGAGCAGGGAGCTTCAAGAAAAGAAAAGACTGTAGGAAGAAAAAGGAGCTGCCATTTTTATTACAGGGTTTAGTGGAACTGTGGTTTGGGTTTCCTCTCAGCACAGCTTGGATTAGCCTGCTGTTCCTCATCTTAAAAACAGGCTGCTGCTACACCAATCTCTCATTTCCATGTTTCATGTTGCTTTTACTTACTCTCTCTAAACTAAAGCCAGAAAATGCCATCATGAATCCAAAATCACACTGGTGCATACAATAATGAAGTGGGTTTGTGTTTGGGAACAGCATGTCCACTAAAAAACATTTAAAAGTTTTTAGTTCTTACAGGTCTTTCAGTTGTCATTATGTGACCAAAGTATGGAACCCTGGTCATGTCTAAACAAGTGGTTGTATATGGGGGAAGATGGTACCACTGTCTCTGTTCAAAGATGGTCTAATTCCTATTGAACAACAGTGAGTTCTGAACGAGTAATTTCATTGGATAAGAGGTGCTGATATAGAGTATAACATCAGTGGGACTTCTAACTATACGTATCACTTTGCTTTACAGGTGTTCTAAACCGTTAATTCCATTAACGGTCAGTCATTATCTAATTTTACCATATAAACCTAGTACCATGAAGATGAACAGACTTCCAGAAATAACACTTAACTTATATTACGTACATTATTCTGGTTGGCTGCAAGATAAGCCTGACACAAGGTCCTTATGATTATGCTGAAGTGTCTACCAGCTGGAGACCAGACCGACATCCATCAATGCCCTACCTCCTCCATCATTCCATCCCACAATTACAAGAGGGTTTGTCCGTGAATTTGCAAAGCAATCCAAGGCCTGTACAGTAATCCGACACCTGCCATCTGGGAGGGGCACAAGACTGGTAGGTTACTGGCAGATCTGAATCAGAAGTTATGTTTTCTAAGCTATGTTTATGTTTCTAACCTCAGACCAGAACTCGTGCTTTAGTCCTCCTCACTGTATTGTCTACATCATTGAGCTCACTGTGCCCTGGGAGGACGCTGTGGAGAAGGCCTATGAGCACAACAGCTTTGACTACGCCAAGCTGGCAGCCGATACTTCACAGTGCGGCTGGAGAGAAAAGATTTGCCCAGCTGAAGTGGGCTACAGGGCAAGGCAAGTCAACTACTAGGCTACTTAAAGAAATGGGAATTCGAGGCCAAGGCCAACATCAGGCCATCAAACCCCTTTCTGGCACAGTCAAACAGGCAAGCCAGTGGCTATGCATTAAGAGGAGAGACACCACTCGGGCACCGAAATACCACTAACAGCAGGGTTCAAGGGAGTAAAAAGCAGAGGAGGGCGCACCTGGGATGGCAGGTGTTGCCAGTGAGCCCTCTGCAGTTGTTGTGGGTCTATCATTGAAACACCAGTGAAGGAGGGTACCCACCTGATGACCCCAATGAAGATTTTACCTTCCCTAAACCCCCACCCACTCCCCCAGCATGATTCCAACTTGGGGGGTGGTAGAGTGTACGGTTCAGTCCGCACAGACGTTTCTCCTTGGCTCTGCCTTCCCTATGCTCCTTCTTACTTTTCTATCTATGCTCTCTCCTACTTTTCTGTCCAACTAACCTTGACCCAGAAGCTCTCTCTCGGAAACCCCCAGACAGCACTATTACTCCCACTCATAGCTTCAAGTATGGACATCAAGGTCTTGTTACATCTAGTCCGAAACTGAATGTGGACTGTGAACTGTGGAGATAGTAGTCCTCAATCCACACCAAATCTGAGCTGCATTCAGCATCTCAATCTACAGAAGCAGCAGTCTGTGAGCAGCAGCTCCTATGAGGCTGACAGATCAGAAGCCGGCCAAACTGCCTTCACCAGGCTGACTGAGAGCAGACATTTACTAAAACAAACTATTTTTCATGTTAGTGCCATGGGAAGAAATCAGCAGTGATTGTATTTATTGATTCATTGATTTTATTTCCCAGCACACAGTAGAATCTGCTGCTCACAGACAGACTGAAGACTGATCAATCAATTAACATACAGATACTAAGTTTAAAAACATATACAGTGGGATATTTGTTTGATTCAAACTGCTGTCTGTCCAGATTGCACTTCACTAAGAGTGACAGATGGACCCAGACCATAAAAAAACGCAGGAGGTCTCTGCAGGGGGGTTCTCATGGAGACTACAAAAACTTTTTTGCTGAAGTTGAAAAAGACACTGTTCTAGGTTGCGAGTGTCATTCAATCACATACATAAAAGCTGGTATAGAATACAGTATGTTAGACACATACATCACAACAGTGCTGACTTCACAGCCCAGACCCACAAAGAAAATGCTGGCTACATTACATTTACACATTCTATATCATATCAATGCTTTGAAAGTGATAGCAAATGACCTGACTTTGTCTAAGATAGTTGAGGGGATGGTGGATGGCGTGACACCTAGACAATATGCCTGCCAAACATCATGTAAGTCCAACTATAACTGGACTTTTACACACATGTAAACATGTTATTAGGACTGAAATTGTACTAAATCAATTTTCTCACTAACACACACAGATAATGTGATTTGGAGTCAAATAAGTCCTGCATGTATACAGTCAATCCGACCCAAACTGGCCTAGGTGTCATCCACCAGGGAAAGTGCCACAGAAGTGTTTTTAGGCCAAATGTGATCTTCCTCTCAGCATTACCAAGTGGTGTTTGTGCCTAAACCTAACCATGTTAACCACAGCTTTGCTGAAATTTTAAGTTCCAATGTGTCTGCGACATAATAATGTACAAACTGAACATATCTATGGTTTGCAGAAATGTACAATGCCAATTTTTTTCTGACTCTCAATTGGGATGTACTAAATCATCATCCAAACACCCATCTAAAGATGCATGCCTCTCCAGAAAGACAACAGTGTGGTTCAAGTGTGTGTTTGTATTTACAAACAACCACACAAGCTACAACATTCATCTCAGTCCTTCTTTGTTGTTTGCTCCTTTCTTTCTTTCTTTCTTTCTTCCTCCCTTTGATCCTTCATGTACTCTTTCTCCTTCTAAAATTGGATTTCTAATAACTTAATGGCAGCTTGTTGGCCAACCGAGACCTGCCCACTTACATGAGCCGCAGTGGAATGTCTTTGTTTGGAGGGCTGTGCGTCTTTCTTTGTGTGCTCATGCAAATGCTGACATACTTATTACATGATACTTCTGTCTGCATCTTTTGGCCATTAGTCAGGGCTTATGCTTGCGTGCATGCGTGCGTGCGTGCGTGCGTGCGTGCGTGTTTGTGTGTGTGTACGTATTTCAGGAAAGGAATGGACGCATCAGTCAGTTTCCTATACATAAATATTACATATGCACAACTTGTACACATTATATGTCTCTATCCAGTGTGTACATGGTCAGTCAGTTTGTGTATGTGTATGTATAACACGTGTGTGTAAGAAAGAGAGTCAATTTAGTGTGCAGAAATAATGCGTGTACTGTACTTACAACACTGTGTGTTTGCATGTGTGTGTGTGTGTGTGTGTGTGTGTGTGTGTGTGTGTGTGTGTGTGTGTGTGTGTGTGTGTGTGAGAGAGAGAGAGAGAGAGAGAGAGAGAGAGAGAGAGAGAGAGAGAGAGAGAGAGAGCAGGTTGATCTGGATGCAGCTCTAGCTATTATAAATTTTATTTTAGATTGGTTTTAACAGGATCAGGTAAACAACAATCTCCTGCGACCATGACGGGGCAATAATATGGCATCACGTCACTGTCTTTTGGACAGCTTGTCGTATAACTTAATGACAGCATTTCATGAGGACAATGTGAATTCTCGGATAGTTTTTGCAGTGTGTCCTGCACCGTCGACACTTCGGCCTTGGCGGCTTTTCGGCTGATTCAGCATGTTGAAACAGCGGCGGAGCTTGTCAGTGACAGAGATCATTCTGATTGGCTGTTCAGGTTTTATTTCCTCGCCCCTGTAGCAAGTAAATCTGCCTGTTGTGAAACCGGGGCTAACAGGTGCTTCCTCCTCAGGCTTCACTTCACTCAGCTGCCTGACAGATCCACTGCTTCTTCTGACTTTAACCTGAATAAGACGCAGCATGACCGGAGGGAAGCACAGCCAGTTAGCCTCCGCTAGCCTCCCAGCTAGCTAACGGAGAGCCGGGGCTAGCTGGGAGTGGCTAGCGGAGCGTTAGCAGCAGCATGACTGGAGGAGAAGCACAGCCAGTTATCCTCCACTAGCCTCTAAACTAGCCCTGGCTCTCCGTTTGGATCCAACCGTAGCACCGAGCCCTGGTTTGTTATTCAGGTTAAAGTGGGAAGAAGCAGCGGGTTTATTGGGCAGCTGAGTGAAATGAAGCCTGCAGAGGAAACACCGGGACTGTCTGGATGTAACAGTCCGTGGAGGTGCTGCGGTGCTCGGCTGCACAGATAGGAAACCCCTCGGCTGACAGGATGTACCACTCTCTCACTCCGCTCTCTCACGCCGATGCAGAACGTACGTGCTAACTGGCATGGGCACGGATGTTGTCCATGTAGTGTGTTCAAATGCAACTGAGACACGCCGCTAGTTCTTTGATGTCGGTTTGGTGTGTCCGCACCTTTAGCTCTCTGTTGCAAAAACAATGAATACTCTAGCTCTCATAGTTTTTTTTCTTTCTTTTTTTTTTTAAGATTGATCTTACACAGAATCATGAAATCAACAACCCCAACAGCCGCCCAGAGGAGCTGCATTTTCAGAGGGTTAATCTCTCTCTCTTGCTTTTTTATCACAACACTTGACTCCTCATAGCCTGTCTTCATTCCTCAACGTAGCATTGGCACATGCACGTGTGAAGCCTTTCAGTGTTGGCCCAAAGTAGTGTGTGTGTGTTATTGTGTGTGTGTGTGTGTGTGTGTGTGTGTAGGTGTCTTTTTTGATATGTCTTGCAGTACCGCTGTCTCAGAGGCTGTTAAAGGCCAGTAATGAAGCACATTAATTTAATCATCAAATCTAATTAAACGTCACACCCCGACTCATTGTCTGACATCTCTAGAGGGGGTGAGGGTAAAAGGAAAGATAGGGAAAGTGGGAGTGCGTGATCTTATGTAATCCCACTTTCCACCTGGCATTAACCTGATAATAACATGGCTGAGATATGCAGAGGATCCAGGTGGGAATGTGCTAGAGATGCATTGATGTTCCAGTCAATCAAAACAGTTGCCAAGATGCTGCAGGCTGCACTTTACCAAACTGTGGAGTCAAAATACAGCCAGCATGTACACAGCTGTACACATGTACACATAAACCAAAAATCAAAGATGCAATATGAGGCTTTATTGGCTATTAAAAATAAAAATGATTTATTGTCCTACAGTTATGCAACACTGTTGTATGCCTGCCCAAATGAGTCAACTTGCACTTACAGGTTACATCCATGTCTGTCCGGACAAATTTCTAGCCGTGACAGTTGACAGTGTTGCAGCGCTCGCAAATGGTCATTTTCAACCCAATAATAAAAGATTAGTGTCACCAAATTAGTATCTGACCAAATGTCTTTCCCTTCTGTTTCTGAGATATAATGTTGAAAAATGGCCAGAAGTGTTTTACAGAACATTATGATGTCACAGTGAAGTTGACCTTTGACTTTTTTGATCTAAAATGTCATCATTTCATTATTTTATCCTATTAGACATTTGTGTGAAATTTTTTACCTAATTCACATAATTCTTGAGTTATGGCCAAAAGCATGTTGTGTGAGGTCACAGTGACCTTGATCTTTGACCCTCAACTACTAAATTGTAACATATTCATTCCTGGGTCAGGTGGACATTTGTGCCAAATTTGAAGAAATTCCCTCAAGGTGTTCTTAAAATATCACGTTCATGAGAATGTAATAGACCAGGTCACACTAGCCTTGACCTTTGACCTATGACCACCATCTAATCAGTTCATCCTTGAGTCCAAGTGGTGGTTTGTGCCAAATTTGAAAAAAAAAAAAAAAAAACATCAAGGAATTTCTCGAGAAATCGTCTTCATGAGAATGGGATGGATGAACAGCCCAGAACATCATGCCTTCTGACATGGCCATCGCTGGCACAGAGGAATAAAAAAGATGCTGACAAACAAGTTCATACATTTTAACTGGTTGGGTTTTGACTGTTGCAGTGAGATATAAAATCTGAGCAGTGCATAATGCCCAAGGTATCTCTGCTTTCCTATACAAAGAGGAAAGATGCTAAACCTCAGAGCAATGGCTCATACTAAGCAATTAGAGAGTTCTGATCATATGTTAAGGGCCTTTCTGTTAGAAGCATGGTTGGGTCTGAACCTCATACTGTAATGCAGTCACTTTGACATCACCCATTAGTTTGTGGATTCCTGTTTAGGAGCCTTGAGTTTGGCATTTTGGCCATCTACATCAAGGTTTTATTTTGGAGCCGGAAGTAACCATATTTGAGCAAGAGGGTGGCGCTAACCCTAGTGGTAACTGCTAGCATGATTAGCACGGTGAATTTACAGCTATGGTTGAAGGGAAATTTCGGTTTATTTCAACCTGTCTCCTATCGTCCTAAATTTGTTTCAAGTGACTAGTGACATAAAAATAATAGTTAGCATGTTAGCCGTTAGCCTAGATACAGCCGGGGCGCATAGTAGTGTCAGACCTGTTAAAACGTAAGTGAACGGGCATACTTCAAGTGCAAAGTTAGTCCACTAAACAAGCTTTTTTTCCACAAAGACCACCGGTGTGGTGCCATGTTTGTTTACATTTAGGTCCTCTCTCTCTCTCCACCTCCATTCAACAATTTATTTCAAATAAATTGTTTACCATTTAGCTCTGCTTTCCAAAGCGCGGCCGAAATATCGCGAGAACAAGCAGCAACAGCTGGAAGGCAGAACCGGACAGTAGCCTGAAAAGTTCATTCATTTATTTTATGAAAGATTTATAGAATAATGGCTGACTTTTTGCCAGACTTCAACTTTGTGGAGGAGGAATTTGATTTTGCAGAGTTTGATGGCCGCCCCTATTTATTTGAGCCAGAATACTCTGACGAAGAGCTTCGTGAAATTGAAGAACGGAGGAGGAGAGAGAGAGAGGCGCAACAGATAGAGGACGAGAGAGG
>NC_065518.1:35229324-35249909 GCF_006386435.1 Epinephelus moara | reverse complement strand
TTTGCACTTGAAGTATGCCCGTTCACTTACGTTTTAACAGGTCTGACGCTACTATGCGCCCCGGCTGTATCTAGGCTAACGGCTAACATGCTAACTATTATTTTTATGTCACTAGTCACTTGAAACAAATTTAGGACGATAGGAGACAGGTTGAAATAAACCGAAATTTCCCTTTAACAATAATGGTGATAATGCTAGTTTTTGCTTATGAAAAAACAAAATCATTGAAACAAAATATATTTACTGGAAAAATGAATATCTGACTCCTTAGAGGGTCTTTCAGTATGACTAAATGCTGAACACATGACCTTTTTAGGTAGCCAAAATGTTACCATTAACTCTCATTAACTGCCTATACTCTGTGAATCTGGGGTTATGTAACGTAATGAACGTTGTTGCTGTGGTAGCGATTTCTCAACAGATGGCACCCACCTGTCAGTCAAAACAGCCATGCCCCCGATTATACATAACTTTAAGCCTAATAACATTTAAACTAGTGAGTTTCCATAAAACTTAAAGTAAAAGTCTAGTCCCCAGTCCCTTTCAATTGCCCGGTGTGCTTAAAGATTTTGACAAATAAACGCCTGTCTGAATTAGAAGCCCAGTTTGGTTGCCAAGCAATTCATTTTTATAGTTCTTTGAGCTAACATTAGTTAGGTGCTTCAATCACACATACAGATATAAATGTTTAACCTTTTGTCAATATGGAGATGCTACTTATTTTAAGTCAGTTAAATTCTCCACAATTCAATCGTTCAGTCCATTTTAATGAAACTACAGTATAAGCACTTACGAAGACAGTAAGTCACTGAGATTTAGCTGCCTGATAAACAAGAGAGATGAAAAAGTGGTGACTACCTTCCTCTGAAGTTGTCATGAATAGGGATATTAGCCATAGAGGCCAAAGGCATTTTTTGTACCAGGCTGTAAACATGTTTATTTCCACTGTAAAGCTGGGCATTTTAACATTTGGGTTTATGGGGATTGACTCACTCTAGGAGCCAACCCTTTGAGGAACTGCAGTTTTTGCCACTTCTACACTGGCTTCATTGTTCAGTCCGGGAGGTTGCTGCTTGATCCAGCCCACCAATCCAAGCAAACAAAATAATAAGTTCTCCATTTGAGCAGTCAGAGAGAGAGATGGGCTCTTTTAAAAAAACTCAGACATCCCTGTTATGATTGCAGCTGCCATCACACCACTTTCATCCCCTAAACAATATTTCAATCAGGAGAGACTCGTTGTTAATGGTAAAAGAATATTTATTAACATGTGAACGTATGAATAAGAATGTGGAAAGTCTTTTGCGATTAGACCCCATAGACATGGCTTGATTTAAGGAGAGTGATGACGCCATAGTCGAATAGGATAAAATTAAGGGGAGATGCGTAGCTAGAGAAACGCGCATAAAGCAGACATGAAAGACTATGGAATGGATATGTCCATAGTTAGGTATATGACAGAAATTGACAGCAATTTTCAGCATGACTGCAACAGACGACCAAACTGAAATTACCGTGACTGGTGTGAGGTCCTAGTGACCTGGGCCTATATGTAGAACATAATAAAAGGTCAACGAGGACCGAACATAAATAAAAGGTCATGAAACCAAACAGAAATTAAGGTCATGAGACCAACTCAAATAAAATGATGAAAGCAAAATAAGGTCCGGCAACCAAACAGAAATTAATGTCATCACTGACAAACAGAAATTATGGTCCGATGAGTGAAAAGAAATTAATGTGTATGAGCATGAGGTCCAGTAGACCTGGGTGCACAAACTGGGGTCCTAAAGACCATCAGTAGAACAAAATAAAAGGTCAGAAGACCAACAAAAATAAAAGGCCATAGACCGAACAAAAACTAAGGTCAGAAGACCACCTTAAATAAAATGGTGAAAGTATAATAAGGTCCGTATGACAAACAGAAATTAACAAAAATTAAATGTTGCATGGGGTCCCAAGGACCACAAATGAACATTCGGAGGGCGGTCCCGAAGACCTTGGGTGTTGATGTATACAGCATGGGGTCCCACAGACCATGATGGAGCATTTGCATGAGGTCCGAAGACCATGGGTGTTGGAGCATACAACATGAGGTCCCACAGACCATGACAGAGCATTTGCATGAGGTCCGAAGACCATGGGTGTTACAGCATACAGCATGAGATTCCACAGACCATGATAGAGCATTTGCATGAGGTCCAAAGACCGAGGGTGTTACAGCATGAGGTCCCACAAACCGTGATAGAGCATTTACGTGAAATCCTTAATACCAAGGGTGTTAGTGCGTACAGCATCAAGGTCCCACAGACCGTGATTGTGCATTTGCATGAGGCCCCGAAGACCAAGTAAATGAGTGTGCAGCATGATAAAGGCAAGCAAGGTAATGGAACCGAACCAATAGAATTGCATTAATTCATAGCCAACTTGAATAAATGAGTACAGTAGAATAGGTCCCAAGACCAGCAGATAATGAATCAGCAGACAGAAATTGTGATTAGATAACCAAAATGATATATTCATGGGTGATGCATGATTGTGGATTAAAAAGTGATAGACGTGAGCAGTCAGCAGACGAGCGGGTGTTAGTGCATGTAGTTAGAGGACCATGGATGACTGTGCATACGGCATGAGATTGCATAGAACATGGGTGTTGTGGGAACATGTGATAAATGAGAGCCATCTAACTGAACTGAGGCAGACGGAATAGGAATCATATGAACAAGTGCAAGGAAAATAGGACTGAACAGCAAGCAAATTTCAGGTCAGCAATGACAAAATAGTGATATGACAACCAAACAGAATTGGCAAATGGCTGATGCATGACTGCGACTCCATCAAATATGAAGGTGGGCAAAAGGACAAACCATAACTGAGATTTGATTGAGAGGTAGCAGATGGGAAAAAACACAAAAGACCACCACCAGCTTTATGAATCACTTAGCGATAAATTAGGGAGCAGAAACTTGATTTATGAAATGGTGCTAAAATGGGGTCAGACCTGGCTCCCCCCAAAAACCCACGGTCTGTACTTTGCTAATCCGCTGATAGTAGAAAAATTCTGCCCTGGCAATTATTGTGACAGTTGAGATTTATGATGATTGACATAGGGTTGCCAATGGCCAAAACAGCTTGAAAAAGGTCAGATGGCCATGCTACTGGTTTTATTTGGTAGAATTGACATTGTTAATGATGCTGTTGGCCCTGGCTTAATGTGAGTAGGGGAGAGTCTGCTGGCCGCTAGGGTACTTTATGCAATTTAAAATGCCACAGGCTTGTGCTAAAACATTGGCATGATGTATTTGTGGGGAAAGTGTGTCCAATAAAAGACAAGGCTATGTCTGTGAATGCTGCAAGTTATAGTGAAGCTGACTGTGTACTTGTGTTTGATATCGTCGCCACTTAGCCATGTCCAGTGCATCTTTCAGGTGTGCCTTGAACCAACCACACTTCACAGCACTCCACAGGAACCCTGCTGCTGACTAGTGTGTTTGAGGAGTAACATTGTGCAACTGCATGTTTTCAAAAGTGGATAAGATCCCTCTCTTTGCATTTTATTTTGATCATTCTTTTAATTGCTTATGACATCTCGAATGTGGCTTGACTTGCAACTGAAGACACCGAGATAATTATGGTGTATCGCCAGTCAGCCTGAAATAAAGAGATATGAATTTATTTATTTTTATATATATGAATATTTTATTTTATTTTTATTTATTTATTTATTTCCCATATTGCTCAGTCTTAATAGATACTACCAACACTTGATTGGGAAATTCAATGCTAAATGCTTCTATCTCAACAATAAGTGGACCAAGATTATTGCCCAATTAGATGTAGTGGGTCCTTTATGATAAATGCCCTACCACTGTACTGGACGAGTGTCACTGAAAGGATTAGAGATTGCATGGGCATCTTTGAGAGTATACTGACCAGCTGTATTTCCCCTGTAGGCAGTAGACGAATGATGCTCTGGATCACTGTTGAATATGAATGGAGCATCTATGGCGCAATGCTGAGCTGATCTTGCTGAGCTCAAAAGAAGTTAGCAACTACTATGCATGCCCTTCATCTGCGTGAGATTGGGAAAAGGTCAGGCTAGTTAGAGGCTGCCCTACGTTCTGCTCTACATGGCACGGACTGAGGCACGTTCTGGGCACCGATTCATGGATGACATCATAGAATTAGTGAGTCTGTGATGGATATAATTGTGAAAGACAGCTCAAATTACATTAAACTGTTTATGACTGGGAACTGTGATTACCAGAACTGAGCAGTGTGGCATACCTCTGAACTGCAGTCTCAAAAGATGACAATTATAAAATAGCACCAGGGTTGAGAAATCGACCCAGAGCGCCGCCAGGACGGAGCTGCCATCGCGAGGACCTCTTTAATCAGGGCGTAGAATAGAGCAAATAGAATGATTGAGCCCCAACCTTCGTGGCCACGATGTGCCTGCATCTGGCCCCACACCACTAAGGCCAGCTTCATCTGCGGGACTTGGACTGTCGAATTTTGAGTTTATTGCTTGACGCCGACCAAAATATCTTTAACTTTTTATTACTGTCTTTACGCGCTGTTTGTGCTTTCTTAAATATATTGTGCGTGCATTTTCTATGTTACTTTACAGCTTGGTCGGGGGCTAACTGATTTGAAGTACAGTGTTTTCCCTATATGCAACTAGCAGCGGCGCACCGCTGCTGCTGATTTTTTATTTTTTATTTATTTTTTATTTTTCCCTCCATCACAACAATGTTTGATAGCAAATGTTTAATAACAACTAACATTAATTACAGATGCGGTGACGTTTGCTAGCAATATGTTTTTGCATTAACGAATCTACTTAGTTAACTTATAGTTTGAGATATGTTGTTTGCAATTGTTTGCTGCAGAGCATAGTAATTTATGCGAGTAAATAAACATATTCCTTTTACATCAACTTCCTATTATGCTCATAAGTTATATGAAACTTCCCCAGGAGCACTGTTAAAGTATTTTGGAGGAGGCACTGGCTCAGCCCAGGGGCAGTCCACCTCCTTAGGCTCAGCCAAGGCTAATGAATCAGGTGAGGGAAAAATTGTCACCATATATATTTAATTTCTAGTCAAATTATCTCATTAAGATATACTAATATAAGATATAATCATATGACCAGGGACATGTTTTTCATCTTAGGTCCATCTCCATCCTCTGCTCCATCCACTGTGCCCACTGTCTCCTCTGTGTCTGCTGCAACATCAGCTCTACCTGGTAAGTTAACAACAAAACAGCCTTTGTAATTGCTCAGTGTACTGCAGAACATTGTGAGATGAATAATTTTTAATAGGCCTATAAGATATAATCATATGAAAAGGGAAATGTTTTAGACAAATGCATATTATTTCAAAACTTCTTAAGCAATTTTCAGTTGTTCCACTGGCAGATTGTTTTCTTATTACAAGCTATAGCTGTAATATTTTATTTAGAAAATAAGCAGCATAATTTTCAAGTGTAATATGACATCTAACATGACTAGCTTTTGTTGTTGTTTTTCATCTTAGGTCCATCTCCATCCTTTGCTCCATCCACTGTGCCCACTGTCCCCTCTGTGTTGTAGTTTATTTAAAACAAAAAATAATACCGCAGATTGTGTTTACAGTAAATGACTGGTTTATTTTGTTACTTTTAGTTGGCCTAGATGACATTCGGTATCCCACTTAGTACTAGCCTATATCACTTTGAATATTAAGTGTAAATCAACCCCAGGCTGCTCTTGTAGCTGAATTTACTACCATTTCAGATTAAAAACCATAAATGGGTAAAACATGCCAGGCTGGTCTTTGAGGTTTTATGTATTGATTCTCTGTGTGGCCAGTAAGGGGAGTTGCTGACTTTGCCAAATATTAATTGAAAGATTTTTCAGCAATTTTGCAAATCTGTTGTCTGCTTCCATGGCCTTAATCACTGTGGATTACAATCTAACTACAACAAAATTGTCTCACATCTAGTTTTACAAGTGTATCCGTAATGACAGAGTAGAACATGAAATAAGTTATAGTAGGTGTGTGAATGATCAATAATCAGTATTATTGGCAGTAATAGAGGGCCCCAAAATCAAATTTTGCTTTGGGCCCCATGGAGGCTTGGGCTGGCCCTGCCTGAAAGTAAAGGAATGTAAGTAAATATGAGTACTATAATGCGAGTTTTTAGTTGTTTGTGCGACAGATGAAGCCACATCAAATTTCCCATGCCAGTCAGAAGCCAGCCAACAACCAGCCAACTGCCAGCCAACTCCCAGCCAAATACCATTCCCCAACCTCCTTTCTGGGGATGTGCCTAGATTCCACTAAAACACGCCCATTGATTCAATCACAAGGTGTCACCATGAGATGGCGCTTCCCTCACAGAAACACAAAATCTAACAAAGGTTTAGAGTTGCTTGTTTACCTAGTATTTCCATTCTATGCTACATTATTAATCTACTCCACTGTCTGAGATGTGAATATTACACTTTAATTGCACTACTTTTATTTTAAAGATTTAGTATGGCCTATTAGTTACAGTACGTTTGTACAATAGCCTAATATAAATTTGTTGCTAGGTTATATTATTATAGGTTACAATAAACCACCCAGCAGATTAAAGTCAATAAAATTACCACCTTTATCTGCTGCAGCATCAGTGTTATAAACACATTCGTTATTAAGGAAAACCTAAAATGTTGTTATTATTGGCCCAGGTCTCCGAAAAATATTGACTTAGTCTCTCAGAGTAATGAGAAATGTTCTGAAAATATCAGTGCCTGAAAACAATTAATTAAATCATTCTGATTAAGAGACTTAAATTTAAAATAACATTAACATTAATTGCAAGACAAAATCATTTTTGTTGATGTACAGCACTTTGTTTCAGCTGTGGTTGTTTTTAAGGTGCTTAAGGAATAAAGCTTGATTGGATTTGATTGGAATTGTAAAATGCCCCTTTTACGAGGTAGTTCAGACATCGACAGTGACGATGTGTTGTTGAATGTTTACACCAAAGTTAGTATAGCCCACTTGGTGTGATGATCTGAGTGACTGGGAAACCTATTCAGATGCAACACTCACCCATTCAGAGGGAATGAAAATGTTCATGGTAATGGTAATTATGTGTTTGAGCCCTCTCACCTTCCAAGATAAACAGGACCATATTATGTTGCGTTAGTGAAAGGCTACTTCACTCCTTTCCAGTTAAACTCTGCAGGCTACGTGCAGCTTGACCGTTGTTGTGGCTGCATGTGAGGATGAAATGCCAATTTCAGCCTGCAGTGTTTCCCCTAGGATGGAGTTGTAGCAGCGGAGGTGAAGCACGCGCACAAAAATACATTTCACACGAGCGAAACTTTTTTGTAAGCACAGCCTGCTGGAATGTTTCTATCTACTGACACCAGAAGGGCTCTTTAGGGCTAAGTACATACAGTACTACATTTGCGCACAGTAATGAGCAGGTGAAATGTCTGTCTAGCTTACATATGAGGTGTCTCAAGATTTAGGAAAATACAGTTTTATTGAAAATAATAAAAGTAAAAAGTCACTTCAAGGTAGGGTCTGGAGGATTTTCCAGTTGCTGTTTGTAAACACACATTCAAATTTGGCCCCTCCTATCAGGCTCAACTCTCCCGGGTGTACGGAGCCCGGAGGTACGGAAGAAGGCTTCACAGAAGAGGTTCAGGCAAGGCTCGCGCTGGTGCACACTTGGACACGCTCGGGCACGGCACCTGCGTTCTCTCATTGGCCGGGGAAATCTCCGCCCAGAAGCGGTCCGAGCTCACAAAAACATCAAAATACAGTTAAAGGGCAGGAGCTCTGCAAAGAGAGTCACCACCACACATGAGTAGAAGCCCATAGGTGATGATTAAGCAGGATTTCATTTGTATATGTCTATATTTTGTTTTGTTTGAAAATCCTCCAGATCCTACCTTTAAGTGCTGGAAGTTGCTATTGACTTGACAACGCCTGAACGCAACACAGGCTCCGAGTGCATACAGTGCCGTGCTGCGCTGCTGTTTGTCTGTACATAACAGCAGCCTGTTGATGGTTATTTACGGTCAGGGTACCTTGGTCGGAAACAAGGTGTGCATGGAAAGCTTGGCCGGAGTAATTGGGGACTGCGCGTGGCAATCCAGGTGTACGTATGCAAAGTGTCCCGAAGAAACAGACCATGTTACGTGTAGTATTGGGCTCATATCTTGAATCCGCACACGTCACTGAGATCGAGACTGGAGATAACGAAGGCTGAAGTTGCACGTTGACAATACTGGCTTAAAAGGCACAACTGCCTGAACTGGAGGACGTGATGAGTGAGAAATGATTCCGTTTCTGCTGAGGAATCGCACAAGGTTGTTACTATCAACAGCAGACTGCAAAGTAAAAAGGTAAGGTGAGCGATTGCCAGTGCGAAGATTCTGCCTAAAATGATGGCTGGCATCAGCAGAAGAGAGAGCAGATTTAAAATTTTGCAGTGGCATTCTGATTGGCTGAGAGATCGTAGCGAAGTATGATTGGATAACAAGAGGAGTGAACACCCATAGTCAGCTGATTAGAGGGAGTAGTGAGAGTGGGATGGAGAGAAATGTGAAAGGGTGAGCACAGAGAAGGTCTTCCTAATTGAACTTAGGCTGAGTTTCATATTATTAACAATCAGGATAATTGTGCATGTGTGTGTGTGGATTTCAGTGTAGAGTGTGGTTAGGTTATTTCAAGCATTCAGCTGTGTCAGAATACAAACAGTAAGGAAAATAACTAACTGAACATCACCAGCTGCAGTGCACATGAGCATCTTGCACACACTTAAAGAAATGTAGGAGTATACATGTTCTGATTACAATACTGTCATGCCATTGTTGCAGTACTTATAAATAATTAAATATAATTGTGATTAAGGATCCTCCTATAATAAAATGTCAATATACGGGTCAAAGACGAAAATCAATATCTAAAATGTCCATACAATAACTCTTTGTATGAACTTACTCAGTTACTTATTTGGTTATAGCCCAGCCCAGCACTGTGTAACACATCTCATAAATGGATGCAAATTAGAGGGAGAGGAATGACTGATGCACTGGAAGAATCTGATTCTTCTGAAAGGTCTTGGGCCATCGAAGAGGAGGGACAGAGACACTGGCAACGTGCAGATGTATAGAGCTCCTGCAGGTCAACAAAAAAATGAAACATCAATTCATGCTGCAGCTGTCATGCTCAGGCCTGTCACGATAACTGCTTTTGTTGGATGACATATTTGCCCCAGAAATTATTGCAATAAATGATGCAAGTCATTTTGTGACAATTTTAAACCACTCGTATAATTAACAATATTCAGATATCCAGATATTGGAATTGGAAAAAAAACCTCCTGAATGTCTGGATAAGATAAAGTTGGACACACATTAAGTTATCAGAGAAAAAGGGGTGAGCACACAATAGCATGAGGTGGTCGAGCTGCCCATCTCTGAGATGCCAAATGGCATCTGAGAAACACTGATGTGTAATGCGAAACCGCTTTGCTCAGTTATTTTTATTTACTGGTTTTAATCACCTGGTCTCTTTGTTTTGGAGAGGAAGAGATGTCTGTGGGTAATTCAGCCGGGAGCGTATCTATGTTTCCCAGGTTCTATGTTCCCCACTTAACCCTGCAAAAAAGGTTCTATGTTCCCCGCTTACACAAAAAAGGTTCTATGTTTCCCGGGTTCTATGTTGCCCGCTCAACCAAGCGGGAAACATAGAACCCTTTTTGTGTAAGTGGGGAACATAGAAACTTTTTTGCAGGGTTAAGTGGGGAACATAGAACCCTGGAAACATAGGGATGACCCCATTCAGCCAACAGTAAAAACCTTCTGAACAATGAACACTGAAGAGGAATTCTAACTGGGATAAATTTTAGCTGGTTGCAATCAACCCTAGCCTACACACCTCACTTTTAATATTTTTGAACTGCAGACTACAGCTTAAGGACTAACTCAGCATTTTTTTTAAAATAAACTCTGGTTAAGAAGCTAGTGTTGTTTATTAGATATCTCAAAAGGTGTTTAACACATTTCAATGAGGTTTTGTAAAAATGTCGACCATGGAGAAAGGAAAATGGTTAGTTCTAGCTCTAAATCCAACAGCGAGGTTTTTGTAAAGCACTTAATGTTGCTCAATGAGGACTTCACATGCTGTGGGTCACTTGAATCTTTCTTTCCCTTCCCCTTTTGTTTTTTTCCCTGTATCCTTGGTTTAAGATGGCTCAGTCCAGACCCCTATTATGGACACAGAGCCTGACGGGATGGTTAGAGTCCCATAAGCCAGGGAGAGGTACACTGTAGTTTCTCTGTGAGATGGTGGCCCTTACAAGTAGTATGAAATCATCATGCGAGTGTAAAATTAATGTTGCAATATTAGCAGCTGTGGGCTGACCTCAGCAGATCCAGGAATCACATTGTTATAACCAAAGGCCAATATTGACCACAGAAACTAAGCTGTGTGTGTGAAAGTGAGAGAGACAGAAACAAAATGTCAGTGTGTCTAATGGTGATGAATAGCATCTCCTTGCCGATGTCCCAGAGGATGTTGATGCCTCTCCTTGCCCCCATCTCCTCCCCTCTGGGCTCACACACTCATTAATTAACAGGAATTAATGGTTTTATCTGCAGCCAGTAAATAAAAGATTGTCACCGTGGCTGCCTATCTACTCCGCCTCTTATCAAATAGTGTGAAAATGTCAAGCCGGCTGAAGCCAAATTAGCCGCGACAAACACATCACACTCCATCCCTGTCAGAAATAATGTGCACGCCACCAGATTAACACACATACAGCTAAATTACCCGCTTATACACTCACACACATTTTAACGTGGTTGGATCTGCTCACACACACACAAAATTGCATGAAAATACACATATACCCAAATATTAACAAGCACACAAATTAAAATACAATTGCCCACATGCTGTACAAATCACAAATGAGCGCACACACACTGGCGCACATCAGGGCGGCTGTGTTGAATCCTCCTGGATGTAATTTAGAGATTTTGTAAGGTTGGTTGTTTGTAACATACTGTAGGTCTGTAAGGAGAGTCCCTCTGGTTACAGCTGGCTATTTGGAGAATCAGCCCCAGTGGACACACACAAACACACACACACACACAAAGGCGGAGGGACAATGCAAATAGCTTGGCAGCTGTAGAGAGATGGAGCATCGGCACATGAAGCCCTGCTGGAGTGTGCTCTTTAAATGAAGCTGCTGGCGTAGTGGCTGCTCGCTACTGTAACAGAGCAGAGCGAGCAGGGGCCTCACTGCCGGGACCCACGACAACAGACAAGGAGCTAATCGTGTCCTCAACTCAGAGACACTCAGCAGGCCCGCCGAGCTTGATCGCCCTCTCAAAGTCAATCAACTCTCTGACTGAGACCCACAGAAGAATCAGGGTGTGGGTTGGGGTGAATTAGCATAAAAGAGAGAGTGGGACAAAGTCACAAGGAAAAAGAAATAAAGCAGGAGAAGGTTTCCTCAAGTTGAAAAATGCGACGTTTTCGCCCTCCTTCTCCAAAACATGATGAATAATGAAGGCAACAGAGCTGCTTGTCAAAATTGTAATGACTAATTAACAGAGTCATTGGCAGGGTGGAGATCCATCTGTGGCACAAACACTGTCCCCTGTGTACACACCACCCTTGTCCCCCTTAAACATATTTGATCAGTCCAGTCCACTCCCCCTGCATGAGTCCCCATAGCCATCCCTTCCCATCTGCAAGTCTTTACTCAAGGATATAAAGATTGGAATAATTTTGTGAATTGTGTACATTAATTAATACAACAGATTTATTGAGCTGATATAAAAGGTTCATCTGTATAATTTCATTATGCAGTTAAACATATTATTGCCATTAACTTAAGTCTGTGCATGTCCTGAAGCTCTGACAATTTTAAACTTTCATGATGATGGCCCTACTTTTGTTAATATGTGACTTTCTATTTTTGATCCCTTAAAAAATGTGTAATGGATATGCAGCAAAAGTTTATATTGGTTTGTGTAACTCTGTGAAACATATGATAAATACTATTATAAGGCAACCTGACTGAGCTAAAACATTGTCTAATAAGCCCCCTGGAGCAGCGCTCAGTTGTGAGGTGATTTTGGCATAGCGGCCACACACAGTTTTGTCATGCACATGGATCAGGGGCTGAGCCTTTACACATCAACTGGTAACAGTTATAACACCATTGTTGGGCTACATCCACACTAATAAGTTTTCATTTTAAAACGGCATTTTAAGATTAAAACTATTTCCTTACACACAAGTGTTTCAGCTCCATTTCATAGTAACTCGCCTGAAAACACATACCACATGACCATTCACACGCACTGGTTAGCATGTGCCAGTGTTAACAGGAAGCAGACTGTCTACTCTGTGGTTGGTTGCGTAAATACAGAAAATACTATGGAGGCAGCAAAAAGTAAGACCATAGATTTCTTTGCTTGGACCAATAACAAGGTGGAACTGTTAGTGAAAGTAACACAAAAGTACAAGGCTGTCAAGGCAGATAATGTAGACACATACACTTCCAGTCGCCTCCCCTTCAGCTCTGCTAAATTTGTGCTAAATTTGTCGATTATACGTATGTCTATTGTATATTATTGGCTACAAGTCCTGGTGGTGCTTTTTGTGATTGGCTTTGGATGGTGGTGGCATGTGGCTGCAGACCACTCATCAGGATGAGGAAATCAACTCACCAGTCTGTAAATGCTCCTTTTCCCAACTTCTAGCTATGGTGTTTATGGTGTTTGACACTTAAATAAACAGATCAATCAATCAATCAATCCAGCTAGCTAAGTTAGCTACCAGCTAGCCAGGTCAAGGTTTTCAAATGTAAACATCAGTAAATATTGAGGGGAACATGGGAAAGAAATGGGCACCAGCTGACCTAGCACCCTGTTAACCACTGTACAGGTGCTGGAAAACAAACTCTACAGCCTTTGCGCCGCATCAGTTTCCAACGGGATATAAACACCATTCAACCTGGTGACCCTTTTTCCATATGCCAATCAAACAGAGCAGAGGATTTTAAGTTAAGTGTAAGTTTATTCACTTTATTAATCCCCCTCAGGGGAAATTCAATGTTTTTCACTCTTGCTTGTCAATTACACACAGGTCTGAAACACACACATGCACAAACAGGACCTATACATATGGCTTTACAATGAATAAGGACTGGTGTGACGGTGGGAATGTGAGGTGCTGTCCTGTTCCTGCTGCAGATCACTGCTATACGTCAGCTAAGGGGTGGTACCGTGTTCTGGAGAAGCAGCCATACGGCTGTCTTTTTAAGTCGAGATGTGTAGACAACAAATCATTCCACAACCAGAAACCATGGATTACCAGAACCATTCAGATACATGGACATTTCTAAAGCAGCAGCCAACAATAACAATAATAATAATAAATAATAATAATACATTTTATTTCTGGGCACCTTTCATGACACTCAAGGTCGCCTTACAGAGTAAAATACAGAGTAAATTACAATAGAATACAAAGTACAAGATAATTCAACATTTAACAACAAACAAACAAACAA
This sequence comes from Epinephelus moara, assembly GCF_006386435.1. Taxonomy (NCBI): domain Eukaryota; kingdom Metazoa; phylum Chordata; class Actinopteri; order Perciformes; family Serranidae; genus Epinephelus; species Epinephelus moara. The sequence goes on along the minus strand of NC_065518.1, from coordinate 35,236,328 downwards.
ATATCAGTTTAAAAAGCAAACAAAACAAACACAAAAAAAAATATCTGTTCAGGCTTACCCACTCAAAGAGAGTAGGAAAGCCTGAACAGGTGAGTTGTCAATACAATGAAAGAAGATGCACAAAAAAGGACAAAATTACAGTGCAAAAGTTAAAGGAGCGGGTGGGATCAGATTTCACTGGAGTTGCACCTTGTATAATTCCATGTGACAAATGATTGATTGATTGATTGATTGATTGATTGATTGGAAAAAAGATTTGGAGTTATTGTAAAGCAAATATGGCAAAATATGAGAGCATCACAGGGAGCATTATCTATCGCCGGCGGAAGTCTTGGCAATGGGAAAGAAGTACCCACAAAAGAAGTATAACATCACAAAAGATATATAGACCTAGCTATAATGTTTTGGCTTGACAAGCTGTGACTGATAAGACCCAATCAGGAGGTGAACATGGGAGTCTGTGTCATTGTTTTCAAAAGTCTTTGTTTCGGCCAGTCTAGACTAAAACACAACCTTGGAGTTTTCAAACTCCAATGGCTCAGCAGCATTTACAAAGGTCTCCCTTTCAGCCAATCCAAAATGCCAAATTAGTTAAGAGACTAGGCGAAAACATAGCAATAGTTATGACTTTAAAATGAAAATGTGTTAATGTGGATGTAGTCTTGCTCAGGAAAGTCATTTACACAACAAAAGTGGTCCACAGTACGCTAACGTTAGCCATTGGTCAAACCAGTCCAATACTCGTTTTCCAACAAAATTACCATGTATGTTAAGGTTTTTTAAACATGGGAAAACCTCATAGAAATAGGCAAGAGATTCATCTCCAATTGCCAGTAAACCAGAGCCAGGTATGGGGCTCTGTAGTAGACAAGTATGCCTTTCTATTTTTTTATGGGGTGCCCAAATTCCACATCATGGAAGGGCCAGAAAACTGATTAGTAAACAGTAGAAAGCAGCAGGGCCAGTGAAAATGTTACGGTGGTTACTTCTTTTTATACCTCATACTTGTTCAGTTGTTTAAACTTAGCGCCAACAAATTTTGAATTATTTTTGAGCGCTGCTTGGATGGAGCCAGGAGGTATTTTGTGGCAGCTCATCACACAATTGCACTGGCAACTGGGCTAAAATTAGCAAACCTACATGGATGGCATTTTTCCATCACTGCCAGTTGAAGTGGATCGGAGCTGAAGCCAATAAATACCTGTAACTACTGCAGGGCCATTTACCCCAGGAGTAAATGTAGCCTTTCCCATGAAATACAAAAGCCAGATTTTAGTGGGTTCTTTGTCCAGTGAGAAAGCTGCTAAAGTAAGATTGCTGTAGCCCTCATTGTAAGAAACTGAGCAATGGTGTTTCATGTTTGTCTCAGTCCATCTCTGTGTATTGCTGGCCGTGGACTGTTGGTTTCCTCCTCCTGCCAATCCACCTGATCCTCTGCAGCTGCTTATCCTACTCACCTGCACCTCATCCACCAATCAAGCCACCACAATATAAAACCCCGGCTCAGACTTCCAGACTCTGCCAGATCGTAGTCTCCCATGTGGTACAGACATCAATGCCTTCTATGTGTGAATTTCTTGCTTATTTTTGATGGGGTTTTTTAGCATCAGCCAATTCCTTTTCTCTGTCTCATATTCTCCATGCCAGCTCCATCAGAATGCCTACCATGACCCACTTCATCTCCATCTCCTGCTACCCAGTCAGACTATTCAGTCATCGATTCCTCTGCCTGCCCTACTCAGCCCTACCTCGTCCTCCTCATCCAGACTCCTGAGTGCCTCAGCCAAGCCTTCAGCCATCCAGCAACATTTCACAATAAACTGTCCTGAACCTGTCTCTGTGTCCAGGTTGTGCTTGCTATTGGGTCCTAAATTGAGCTGCCATAACAAATGGTGAGTTTTATTTCTTATGAATATAATTTTTCACTTGTGAGAAGAAGATTGTGTTATTTTGTCTTTGAAAAGTTAAAAGTGAAGATTTAATATTCAAAACTGCCATGGTCCAAAGTGTGAATATTCAAGAGCCTATTTCACTCTAACCCCACTAGTTATTAGCATCAATAAGGAGAAGGGGCAGTGGTGGATGTGGTGATCCTGGAACTGTTTGCCGAGTCAATCCGCGACTCCGCAGGGAGCAAGTTGAAATATGCAAATGAGTGGATGGGAAGTAGCAAGAAAGAGAGGGATCTCTTTGAAGTTGAGTCCTAAACTTTGGATTGGGTTTGCTGAGTAAACGGACGAGGCAAACAAAAGCCTCTGGGTAAATGACAAACAGGAATATCAGCAGTTGAGGGAGCCCAGCGACTCAGCGATTTAGGCTTGTGTACACTGCAGTAGCCATGCCGTGCGTTACATTGAAATCTCCTTCAGAAGATAGCAGAGCTCAGCATTAAAACATTCAGCAAAGGAGCGCAGGAAAGCATCACGTGATGTCATCTGATGAGGGCCAAGAGATAATAGGGTATTAAGTGTTACTGTTCTGCAGTGCATATTCAAATTCAAATTCCCCTAAAACTAATCCATTCTGAAAATAATAGTCATCTCAATAATATGGAAATGCAGAGGTGACATACAGTACAGTACAACAGACTGGAGTTATTATTCAGCCAGGAAGTATAGAGAACAGTGTCGCTCAGTCAGAAAGTTTGTCTCCTCTAAACAAGGAGTTGGTAATTTAGCAGAACAAGTCAGTCAGTCAGTCAGTCAGCACAGTATCTACTGTACTGCATGTACCTGACTCTGGCTGAGCACAAAAGTGCTGATTCAAACCAACAAAGTTTGACCAAGGACAAAGCTCCTCATAGGATAATTAAAAGGACACACACTCAAACCAGAGAGAGACACAGAGGAGGCTCTGTGGAATACATATCATAGTATTTGTGCCATGTGTGTGTTGCATAAAGGTAGGCATTTGGGCAGAAGTTAAAAAAACTATTTGCTTGGCTTCATTAAAAGTCAGATAGAGTCCCTTGTCTACATGCCTCGGTGGCGCTGGTGTCTGTCACATTACTTATCCTCAGTTATATTATCATTATTTTTATCCAGACCTCCACAGAAAAAAGTCTGCTGCACTTCAGAGCTTTTCCTGGGGAAAAAAAGAGCTTGTAACTTTTGTGGACCCCTCTGTGCTACTCGGTCAACTAATCAACTTAACTACTGAAAAGCTGTATGACTCAGAAAGTAGTAATGTTACTACCATGCTACTGAGAAATGTAGTTAAGGTAGTAATGTCAATACTTGAAGTGACGCTACTGCCCGACACTGGATGTAAATCTACGAGGGATATGTGGTTGAAAGTGTCACAGACCACCTCAGCAAGTGGTTTGAGCGATCGGATCCCAATGCAACTCAAAGCTGAGTTTGCACTATTGTGGAAAATGCAGACAGTAAACAGCCGAAACGTTTGTCATTATTGTTGCCACACTTGCACCAGTTTCTTCAAAAGGCATGGCATCATCTTGTTTTTTACAAGATAAAACTACCAGACTAAGAGCTATAGCATGAGCTCACATACTATCCACAGCATGTGAGAACAGACCTGCTGAACACAGATTAAATTCATATTAACTAGTAGGATTAACTACATAATTATGCATTGTCCACAGGCTTGAAAAATTATATCATAATTTTAAATTCTGGCCATATCAATGAGTCATTTTGCGTATATTACCCTTTATCATAACAACCATCATCCAAGCCACCCAGCCATCTTTCATGGGTTGTCCTTTGGGTGGGGAGGTGAAGCTTAACCTATCCTGAGAGTGACGGAGACCAGGCTGGGCTCTGAGTGGAGGAAGGCAGAGCAGACAGCCCAGACAGACTTATCTACTGAGGGCCGAGGAGGAAGATTAGAGTATTGATTCTGCAGGGTGAAATTCTCAATCAGGAGTCCAAAGGGTCACGATTGGCAACTAGCAATTTGAGGAAGTGTTTGGCAGAAATATGGCTGAAGAAGAGAGAGAGGCATGAAAAGGAAGTTGCAGCAAGTGAGAAAGCATTCCACATTACTGCCAGGAAGTGATGAACTACAGACATTGATTTCAGCAACTTGCTGGAACCACGCAGTTGTTATTAAAGAATGCTTTGCATTATCTTATCACCAGGCGTGCCAGGGGCACAGCCCGATCTGCTGAACCTGAACGAGACATTGAAATAGGGAAGAGAAGAAGGAGAAGCGGTGGGAGACACACATCAGTCTTTAGCTGGTGATATATGTTTTAACATTTAAAAAATATATCGTAATACATTAATTCATTAATTCCTTCATTCATTCATTCACTTTCTGTAACTGCTTATCCTGTTAGGCATCAAGGGGGTGCTGGTGCCTATCCCAGCTGCGTTGGGCAAAGGCGGGGTACATCCTGGACAGGTCTCCAGACTATCACAGGGCTGACACATAGAGACAGACCATCATTCACACCCACATTCATACCTACAGCCAATTTAGAGTCACCAATTAGCCAAAGCATCTGGAGAAAACCAACACTGACACAGGAAGGACATGCAAACTCCACACAGAAGGGCTCCCCCACTGCTGGTCTGAACTAAGAACCCTCTTGCTGTAGGGTGACAATGCTTACCACTGCACCACCATGCGGTCATATCATTATATATAAATTATAATATTTTTTCAGTAGAAGTTTGGGTATTTAAGGGCTTAAAGTCTTCCTAAGCTTGAAAAGTTTTTGTCAGATACAGCAAACATCTCCTCACAGTCCATTAGCTACATGTCCTCTGAATATGCTGTGAAAAAGTCCGGTCTCTGTAGGCAGCCCAGGCTCCGCAAATGGCAACAAAAACACTTCACGTCTGTATACGTTCAACAATGTTATCAAACACAATGGAGCTAGCTCGCCTTTTAGCCTCACTGTAGCCTGTAGCTCTAACTGCCTCTCTGGGCACAGCGTTCACGTGTGCACGGTTGTGCGAGACCATGAGACATGGGCACCGCTTTCATGTGTGTGCTTGCTTTCGCTGGTCTTGCGCTGGCTGGTTGGTGCAGCCTGGATCAAAATGTTTTTGTTGCCATTTGCGGAGCCTGGGCTGCCTACAGAGACCGGACTTTTTCACAGCATACTCAGAGGACATGTAGCTAGTGGATCGTGAGGAGATGTTTGCTGTATGTGACAAAACCTTTTCAAGCTTTGGAAGACTCAGAGAGCCTTTAATCTGGCCCAGGCCCAAATCTACTGACGCGGTTTGGGCTCAGGTGGGACCTTGACAGCCGTGTTAATTTCGTTGATGAAAACTGTGACAAAAATATTTCATCAACAACCTTTTTTCCATGATGAAAACAAGACAATGACAAGCTAAAAATAGATAGAGCAAAGACAAAATCTATGCGTAATTTTCACTGACGAGACGTAGCGAAAATCTTAGTGGTGGACTTTCGGACACTGAGAGTCAAAAATGGCTGTGGTGGCAATTATCTTGAAATCCTGCATGAGTGACAGGCTGGTAAACTCCTGTAAAAAGTCTGCAGCAGGATGTTTTGCTAGCCAGCAAAAAAAAACTCATACCAGAGCTGCATCAGCTGTTGGTGCAAGTTGTGAGCTGTAATTCAGCAGTAAATAATCAGCCGTGTGTCTGACTGCGGACGGTGAAGCTTCTGAATGGATTTGTGGAGTTTGTTAGTTACAGCAGTGACTGTTAGCAGCTTCACTTGTTAGCCGCTGAATGGCAGTGGAGCAAGAAGCCACCGGCTGATGGTCTTCACAGCTGATCCCCATAGGACTATACTCAGTCCGAACTAGAGAAGGTTTATGGGCTGATGCTGTCTGACAGGCAGGAGGATGGCATGTGCAAGTAGGAAGGGTATCAGTCATGTTAGGCGTGTGTGGATGAGTGTTGTAAGGTGCAGTATACCAACCAATCAATCAATCAATCAATTTTATTTATAAAGCCCAATATCACAAATCACAGTTTGCCTCACAGGGCTGGAAACAGGCTGAAGAGGCTGCAGCAGGCTCAGCTGGGAGAGAGTGGGTGACCAAAAGGGTGGTCCTTTGTGCCCTCTGCAGGCCCCACCCAAAAAGCAGGTACCAGCAGACACTCCCTTCCAGCTCCGCCTACCAGCCACCTCCCAATAACTGCAAGAGTGAGAGAGCACAGTCAGACATGGGCAGGCAGACTGAACAAGGTCGTCACACTGTGTTGTAAGTAAACAGTCTGAACTCAGAACAATTTTCTCTAAAAAAAAAAGAGATGAAAGTTAGTTTTAATTGCCAACCCTGTGAGAGGACAGAAGAGTTCAAACCTCCAGACTGAAATGTTGCAGATTAAGAAAAAATTCAAGCTCTAATTAAATTATTTCTCTGCTTCTTAACAATGAGAAGGATAAGTCAGAGTTTACAATGAACCTGGGTACAAATCCTAGTTGTCCCAGATTAGGAATCTGTGGCATCAGTTCTTGAGATCATAAATAGAGAGATGCTGACCTTTTCAAAAGATGATCAATAAGTGTATGCTCATAAATCACCCCTTAAAAGTGTCAAAAACTGCTAGAGAAATGCCAGTTTGTAAGTGTGTAGAAATTATTTGTAGTTGTAGGAATAACTGTCTAAATTAAATTTTTATACAACCTATCAACTTGGTTCTAATTTCTGATACATGAATTAGCCCCACTGGATTAGTTTAAAGATAGAAAAAAAACATATTGAAAACATGGTGACTAAAAGTAATAACTAAAATGTCATGAATTTTCATCGACGAAAAACATTTGAGTTTTTGTCGACTAAAACTAAACGATGAAGGATAAAAATGACTAAAATGTGACTAAAACTAATAACCATGTTCATCTCAAGACTGAGACTTAGGGCTCTAGTTTCCCGGCGCAGCGCAGGGTGGCGCAGGGTGGCGAACCCTGCGCAGAGCTAGTTTCGAGCAGCGCAACCCGAGGCGCGCTCAGTTTGGTAGTTTGGCAGACTGAGGTGCGCTGAGATGGGTGTGGCGGCGCAGCAGGGGGAGGTGTCGACAGATCCAGCTTGGCGCAGTGACAGTTTCGTG
>NC_065518.1:35220835-35228890 GCF_006386435.1 Epinephelus moara | reverse complement strand
AAGGGCGAGGAGAGGGGCTCATTTGATTGGTGTGATGTGTGTAAAACCCACTCCACGCCTTCTCTCCTCCCTCTTTCCGACTTGCGCAGGTAGGAGGGACGGAGGTGGGAAAGAGGAGTAGCTGCGCCAGGTGCACGGTGTGCCAAACTTGCAAAATCCACCTGGCCACACCCAGTTGGCGAAGCTCAGGTGCGCTGCGCCCCCGCCTCGCCCGGTCTGTGAAACTAGAGCCCTTAGACTCAGATTAAATCTAAAATACCTAATACCAAAAGTAACACTGCTTGACAGAAACTGTACGAGTTAATATAGGGTCAGGTCTGATTTTTTTAGGCCCAATCAGAGCTTTGCTAGTTGCCTAAGATGTTCCAAAATTAATGCAGGTGCACTCTGTCATGATTTGAGCTACCCAAAGCTGTCAGATGTCATGACAAGGTTTTGGCACTTCTGCTGATCCTGAACAGCAGCTGGCAGTATGCATACTGTTTGTGTCTATCATGATTAACATAGTGTGTATGTGTCTATCATAACCACTGATGTATTTAATTTTAATGCCTATGATGTTCTAATGTAAATAACAGACTCTGCGTGTGAAGTGCTGGAACTTTCATGAAGTTGTAACATTTAACAGGTGGAACAAACTAAAGCCTGGTATACACTTTGCGATTTTGGGCTGTCCCAGGTGAAAGATGACCAACATGAAGGAAACATGGAGATATATTTGGTCATGGCTCTATAACAGTGGTCCTATGTTGCAGTGAGAGAGGTTCAAGAATGGCTGTTGTCTCTGTCTTGCAATCAAACGACAGCCTGAGATAAAATTCTGAGTGTCAGAAATTTGGGATAACCATCTCACTGTGTGACTGCTGTTACGACCTACGTCTACTAACCAACCAATACAAATGCAGCATTACTTGACACCCTGACACTAAACCCAAACAAACAGACAGATAGAAGCTTGCCACGGAAGCAAAACGTGAGAGTAGAAATGTGTGGGATTCCAGCAATGAGGAAAACCTTTTGGAGTTGTGGCAGCAGAAGCCAACACACTTCTTACTCCAACCTCGTCACATACTGACATTTGCTCATGGACTTTCCATTTTGAGGTATGACATGCAAGGTACCCTGGGTGCATTGGTTGGTTGTCCTGGACCCTGTGTCAACTTCAGCCTGTTAATCTGTTTTCAAAAAACATTTCCGTTTTCACAGGTAATGTACAATTTGCAGACAGTTTCTTTCAAAATAAACGCACTACCTCTGTACAACACCACAAATTTATGTTTTTTTTTCCTTCAACAACAAATGTAGATGGTAACATTTTGCTAACACATGCATGTGGTTTGGTTTAGGAAAAAAGAACAGGGTTTGGCTTAACAATCTCACGGAAGCAAACACGGGCCTCCTGGGTGAACGTTGGTGGTTGTTGGACTCATCCACCATCCCTCTCACCTGCCCTACTCTGACTTTTGCCACCTTAACTTTTGTTGTTGTCCCGCCGCATTTCCCCGTGACGCTGTCAGACACCGTTAAACGATAATGGTGACTGGCTGCATATCATGCTGATGTGAAAGGACAGCTTTTTTCGTCGGTGTCTACTGCCTGAAGTCACTGACCAAGCGCTGGTTTTTGACGACTTCAGAGTAGAACCGGGTGGCAGAGGCTGTTGTGGCCTGCGATTCAGTAGGCACTGTCATGGTAGAGTCTGCATTCATTAACCTTGATGTCGTACCCAAGTTTATTAGATCCATGTTGCACAGTGTAGTTTGCTCTAAATTTATAAGATTGCTAAAATCACAGTCTGTATGAGGCTTGACAGGAGATGGGGAAAATGTCAACTGAGCATGCAATCCTGAGCAGAGGTCTCATCAGTCAAGTGGAAATGAAATCATCTGGGAGGTGTAGCACAGCTGTGTATGGTCTTTAATGTTGGTTCTTCAGCTGCATTGCTTCAAGGTCTTTGAGTTCAACAAACATCAACCCTGCACATTTTTCTCAAAGTCAAGGTTCAGTTCTGATTCCATCGATATCCCCCACATAACATGCCAGCTGGAATAGTGAACAATGCTGCGTTGCATGGCTCTTGTGCAACAGCTGCTAAACCATGAGGGACTATTGAACCAGATTTTTGCTTGTTTGCAACAGTATCAATATGGCCATGTACAGTCTGACCTGCATCGACAGGCTAATTTCTGACCATCGATCCCACACAGCCTGCACAAATCAAACTATTTGCAGCCACTTGCTGAAAAATACTAATTCACACCCCACAGCAGTGCGCTTATACGACCCCCCACCTCCTTCACTTTAATCAAATATGTAATACTGGCCACACATACACACACATGCAGACAGACACTAATGAGGACAGGAAAGATGTGCAACGATGTGGATCTTGTTGTCTTTATTCCTGTTGTCTTCATTATTCATCACAGAATCTTTTCCTCCAAAAGAGGAGGGAGACAACATCATTTTGGGTTACGGTAATGATGGGAAAAACTCTGCCTTTGCCTTTTCTATTTCTGTCGTACACTTTTAAACACACGCACGCACGCACGCACGCACGCACGCACACACAGAGCACACACAGAGCACACACAACTGTATAAACCCTGCCTATGAATGCACAGAGGTGCTGTCTTGATTGATGGCAATTAGCATGCTGTAATGGTAACAGCTGTTCAGGGTGTCAGGAGGCTGCTACTGTACCTGACGCCCACCGTACCATCTGCTGCCTGCAGGAGTGTGACGATGTGTGTTAGTGTGTGTGTGGCAGAGAGTGTGTTTTAATTTGAGACATTTAAAAAAAGAAAGATCCCACGCAATGTTGTGTCAGCTAAAGTGACGTTGAGAACGTGGAGTGAGTCAGTGTGTGTGTGTGTGTGTGTGTGTGTGTGTCTGTGTGTGCCAGGCTGGCAGCTTGTTAATGCTGAACCCAGGCCCTTGGAGCAGGCTGTTGGCTGTATTATTAATGATTCCATGTCCCCTCATGTCTCCTAATGGCACTGCAAGTCCATCTGTGAAGGACCTACACGCACACGCACACGCACACGCACACGCACACACACACACACACACACACACACACACACACACACACACACACAAACACCATGACCCTAAACAACGCACTTGGTGAGTTTGTGTAAGTGTGTCTATGTTTGGGGCTTGTGTTTGTGTGTGTGTGTGTGTGTGTGTGTGTGTGTGTGTGAACATGGCTGTGAATGGGCCATCAGTTTGTCCTTGGAGATTGTTGGTCATTGAAGGCCTGTCCATGTGTCCATCTGTGCAGTGCGGGGTGAGTTCAAGTGTGTGTCTGCATGTGTGTCCACATGTCTCAGTCTGCCAGCCAAGGCCCAATGTGAGACACCATGTTACCCCAGAGAGAATGGGCTGACTAAGCCCATTCTCAATACAAACATGATACCAGCATCCAGGGTGTGTGTATGTGTGTATGTGTGTGTGTGTGTGTGTGTGTGTGTGTGTGTGTGTGTGTGCGTGTGTGCGTGTAAGGGGAGGTGTGATTTTTTATGAGAGAATTAGATGGTGAGAGAGGAACAGGGTGAGTCAGAGAGACAGATAAAACATGACAGAGGAGCACAGACAGTGACAGAGAGAGACCTGAGTTCAGTGTATCCTCATATGACTCAGTGACACTTCAGTCCACCTGCACTATCAGGTCACTCTCCACCATCACTTCAGCTGCTTTCACACTAAGCATCACACTGGAGATTCTATCAGGTCTACAGGGCTTAAAGTACTCCGGCGTGGCGCTGACGGACATTTCTAGTATTTTTTTATTATATTTTTTTGTGGCAACAACAAGTTTGGCAAAAGTTAGCATTTAACGAATCGCCTTCGGATTTTCAGTGAAGCACATGGGTAGTTCCACCAATAGTATAGTGTTATCAAACTCAGCTGGCCAATAAGAGCTGAATGGGGAGGGTCTAAAAACAACATGTACACACACACACACACACACACACAAACACACACACACACACACACACACACACAGACACACACACACACACACATACACACAGACAGTGTTTCAACACATACTACTTCCAAGCACATGTTGTCTAGCTGTCCGTAACAGCCTGATATTCAAATGAGTGTGGGTGAATGTGCAACAGAAACGGACAATTGAACTGCATTTGAATGATTAGCTTGTGTTAGTTTGACCGCCAGCTATCGGACACTGACAGAAAATAGCATGCCGTGCAGTGTTTCCCCTATATGCAACTAGCAGTGGTGGTGCACCGCAGCTGCTGAAATATGACAGCTGCTGCTGATTTTTTTTTTTTTTTCCTTTTTTCTTAGCACTTTAACGGTTATATTATTTGGCACTACGGACGCTTCATATCCAGGTCAATTAACACATTTGTGAGTAAAGCATATAAGAGGAGAGGAGAGGAGAGGGCTCTGTCTTATCTCTTCATAAACTAAAGTTATATTATTTTGCGTGACGGACACTGCATATAATAACATAACAATATACTATTTATGGTGTTATGTCATCGTGTCATTTCTGTCTCTAAATGGTCACGCGTTAACAATTCTCCTCTGCTCTCTGTATCACGCATGGCGGAGTTCTGCCACACACACAGGTGAGCATGCTAGAGCGGCTCGGGCCGTATTTTCCTGACCAAACCTGACCCGAGCCCGGCGCAGTTTGTCAGCTGACAAAGTTATTGTTATGGACAGTGTGTAAATAACCATCAACAGACTGCTGTTACGCACAGACAGACATGCTGCTTGCACAGCAGCGCAGCACGGCACTCATTTGGTGCTGAGCTTGTGTTGCGTTCAGGCGTTGTCACGTAAATAACAACTTCCAGCACTTAAATAGGTCATAGCACAAAACAGCAGCATGTCAAGTGACTTTTTACTTTTATTATGTTCAATAAAATTGTATTTTCCTAAATCTTGAGACATCTCATATGTAAGCTAGACAGACATTTCACCTGCTCATTACTGTGCACACATGTACTGTATGTACTTAGTCCTAAAGAGCCCTTCTGGTGCCAGTAGATACATAGAAACATCCCAGCAGGCTGTGCTTTGCAAGCATACAAAAAGGTTTCACGCATGTGAAAAAAACTTTAATGCGTGTGCTTCACCTCCGCTGCTACAACTCCATCCGAGGGGAAACACTGCTGTGTGCGTTTTGTGCAGCAGGTGGAAGCGGTAGTGTACCGGTAGAGTGGAGAGAGAGCTAAGTAGCGTTGAAGTAGAGTAGAGCAGGGCAGAGAGATGGAAGCAAAATATATTAAACCCGTTGTTAATACAGCAGAACTGGAAAGAGAGGTGAAAAATAAATGGAGGTGGGCATGGCTTGAGGAGGGTGCAAAATTATAGACGGACCTCTTCCGAGGACGATTGACAAAGATTGCCACTGCCCCCAGTGACCACTAGTGGGAGCAAGCACCTGAAGACCATGTTCAAACAGACAACACTGGTGTCAGAAAACACAGCGCAGTCGTTTATTTCAATGATGATTCAATGACTAATGGCACAGCAGGATCCCGACACAGAAGCTTGGGGCATTTCACAGTCCAATCTTTAAATATTCGAATAAATCACCAGCACATCCTACAGAGCTGAAATGTTTTTCAGCACATCCACTGAATTGCGACAGAAGTTTGCTCGCTGCAACCTATGGTCGATTCAGAGGTCTGTCGCTCTAGATTTTTCAAAACATGCAAAAATCATGTAACAGCAATTCATTGAAACGCAACCAAAGTTGACACCGACATTCTTTCAATACAAGAAATCAAGTGTTTCAAACGATGATTAGATCGGTCAAATTATGATACTGCAGTGATATTCAATATCGTGTAAATTGTACAGAATGCACAACATTTTCTATGTCATCTTATTTTTAACCATATGTCACCAAAATACACCTGGAAGCAGCAGAAATATGGTTTCTTTTAAGTTTTTATTTTAATTTCAAAAAGGCAAAAAAAAAGCCAGTTTTGCAGTTGTGATATCATTGCCTCAACTTGCATGTCACCTTCTCTGGGGAAACACAGGTCCAAGGTTTATTTCTGACTTTTTTTTTTCGAAATCCCCAACAGTTAAATTGTTGTGATTTTTTTTCTTTTCTTTTTTTTTCTTTTTTGGTTTTGAGGCGTCTCTCTCTTTGTGTTCTGCTTTTGTCCAGGTAGTGATGGGCAGGGTTGGAGAGGTCATGTGTGACCTCGTGCCTATAACTGAATGATGATGATATTGGTGGATGGGTCCAACAACCACCAACTTTGACCCGGGAGGCTGGTGTTCGCTTCCTGTAAGACTGTAAAGTCAAACCCTGTTCTTGTTTTTGTTGCCTTAACGCAACCACATGTGTGCGTGTGTTGGCAAAATATAACCATGTGTGTTTGCTGTTGAAGGAAAAAAAAGTCAATTTGCAGTGTTGGATCTATGTAGTGCATTTATTTTGAAAGACACTGTATGCGAACTGTTTGCTGTGACAACTGATGTGTATTTTGAAAACAGACAATGTATGTAACATGCTGAAGTTGACACAATGTCCCAGAATGTCAATAATCAAAGCACCCAGGGTACCTGGCACGTCATATCTCGACGTGGAAAGTCAATGATTATATACCTTAAGTGTATTTTTAATGTCAATTTCCTCACAATGTACAGAGACAAGCTTTAGTCAGCAGGTAAAATAACGTCCATCTGTCAGGACTGGTTAATTAAGCATGATTAAACATCTAGGAACAGATTAACTCACCTTCATCTCTTTTACTTAGTGACCCCTACTACTTCTTTGGTAGCTACACTTCTAGTTTCCATGACACATGAAATTATGTTGCTATAACTTTGACTTTAATCATTGTACAAAAGAAAAGCAAATTGGAATCTGAGCAATCTTAATATTTCATAGCACAGCTGATCCACCACAGGTCTTCCTTAAAATGTCCCAGTTGCGTTATCCCACTGAGCTTTGTGGATATGCACCTGCCTATTCTACTTTTGTTCTACCAGTGCCTCTACTCCTCTACATTTCAGTGAAGCAAGATTTTCTTAGAGTTGGAGGAGGATATTCTAGCATTCTTTCGGAGCAGGTCTGGTGTTCTGCTGGCTGTGTCAATGTCTAAATAATGGTCTGTTTTCACTCTGTTTCTGAGACAGCTCTGTTGTTGTGTTCCTCAGTTTCAGATGTCCTTGAATGAGGCTACTGTGTGAGAGCAGCAGACATGTTTAAAAATACACTCCCTGATTTTGATATAACGGTCGAGTGCCCCCAAATCCCTAACAGCCCAGTGTTGATATCTGAAAACTCCACTGAATGTTGAGTTTCAAGATAACAACAGTGAGCTAAGAGGGTTTACAAGTATAACAGTGAAACAAATATAAAGAATGCACATCCTCCGAATCAACTTATTCCAATCGGTGCTGACATCAAAGGGAAAATTTAAGAAATCAGGATTTGTCACACACGATGTATGTGTGAGACTCAAGATGTAGGAAAAGGAGAAAGAAGAAAGACCAATGAAAATGACTTTTTTTTTAGTTAATTGATAAAGGGTTAAGTTTGACCAGTTTGTTGAAACAGGGGCTGTTGATATGGACAGGTATCATAATTATTCATCCAAGTTTATTATAAGTATGACTATGAAAGTATTTCACGATGCTAATTTCTACATTTTCCGTTTTTATATTTCTGTCCATTAAAACTCCTATCTTGTCTAAATTTTGAGTGCTTATATCAATTCTGGTACACTGAGAGCAAGTCTACCGGAGTCAAATTCCTTGTATGTACACATGTACTTGGCGAATAAAGCTGATTCTGATTTTGAATGCAAAAGAATGGTTTTCAATCTGGTGAAATGACCAGACCTGTTTCAGACCTGAAATTTAAAGTTCAGGACTTCGACTTGGACTTGAGACTTGTTTGTCTTCACTTTGCGCATGTGTCGGCGTCTGTAGCTGCCTGTCTGTGCTCTCCCTAACCCGCGATTTTAAACTGATTTATTTTAGTTTTGGAGTGACTTTTAAGCTATCTGCTTGGACATCAGTTGTTTTTATTTTTGTTTTTATTTA
>NC_065518.1:35207407-35220807 GCF_006386435.1 Epinephelus moara | reverse complement strand
TTTTAAACTGATTTATTTTAGTTTTGGAGTGACTTTTAAGCTATCTGCTTGGACATCAGTTGTTTTTATTTTTGTTTTTATTTATCTCATTTAATCGGACGTTATTTTAATCACTGGATGTCCAAGCATTAGGGGTTTTAACAGCCAGACACGGCCTGCTTGACAGGTGGGAAAACTTCCGCCAGCATAGCCTATATATGGCTACATCTATGCACGCCGATGTGGACCCCCAGCTTGTAAAAGCAGACAAAAAGATTTCTGACCTGAAAGAGGACATTCGCCGGCTCTCTGGTGAGCTAAACATCAAATCCTCCATGCTGACCGCCCTCCAGGAGGTGGCTCATGAACAGTCGCTCCAGATCGCCTCACTCACGGCGGCCCTCCAGGACACGGTGCACTGGGATCCCAGCGCTTGGCCTCCACCGTCCTCCAGCTCAACACCGAGTCGCCGGTGGCCTTGGGTGGAGGTGGTCGGCAGGGGTAAAAGAGGCCCTGGCTGTGCTGCCTCACCTCCGCGCCTCAGCCTGTCAAACCGCTACAGCGCCCTGGCATCGGACGGAGATCCAGACGCTGGCACTGCAGACGCTGCCGCTGCGGCTCCTTCCCCGCCGACCGGTGCTGTTCCAGCCGCTCCCCGCTTGGAGGAGTCGGCCTCGGCGTCTAACGGTGCTGTGGCTCCCTCTCCGCCGGCCGGTGGTACACCTGCAGCGCCCTGCACGGATGGATCCGCGTCTTCCTCGCTGGCACCTGTGGACCGGAGTGCCGCGGCTGCAGGACCCGACCATCGACTCCCATCCCGGACATCGGCTTCCGCGGCGCGTCGGAGGCTCCTAAAGGAGGCTGTACGGAGACGCTCCGGGGGACTCCTCTCCCACAGCCGGGATGGCGCTGCTCCTGCCGGGGCCGGGACCGGGACCGCCGAGTCGCCGCCGCTCCTGCCCCCCCGGTCACGCAGCATGGACCGTCCACCTGCCTCATGTGAGTCACCCAATCCCCATCGTGTTCCTCTTCGTCCTCTTTTCCCTCCTTCCACCGTGTTGTTTGGAGACAGCATCATCAGGAATATTCGTTTTTTCAACGCCACAACTCACTGCTTTCCTGGAGCCACAGTTCCGGTCATCGTTGACAAACTTCCAGAACTGCTTCATTCACTCCCTTCCTCCATAAATCGGCTGATTTTCCATTTGGGCTCAAACGACACGGCCCGCCGGCAATCAGAGCAGACAAAAATGGATTTTGTTGCTCTTTTTAACCTTTTAAAAAACTGTGGTAAGTCGGTCTTTATCAGCGGTCCCCTGCCAACACTGTCCCGCGGGGCAGAACGCTTCAGTCGGCTACTCTCCCTCAATTCATGGGTCCAGGCTGCCTGTAGCACCTATGGTTTCACTTTTATCGACAATTTTAACTTATTTTGGAACCGGTCCTCTTTTTTCAGGGCTGACGGGCTTCACCCGAGCAGGCTGGGCAGCCGCATGTTAGCGGCTAACATTCAGCACGCTGTTCAGTGTGCCCCATGTGACTGACGTACATTGGAAGCACACGCCCCCCTGCTTTCCTCTTTGGTTCATCCCCAACCCACTCCCACATCCACATCCATCCCAGTCAGAATTTCAAACAGATTTAACAGAACAACTTCACCATGGACCAATAGCAACCCCAAAAACTTAGTTCCCCTCACACCTGCTCCACACTCACCACATTGTGATGATGAGCGCACGTTCGGCACAGACATTAACCTGGCCGTGCTGAACGTGCGCTCTCTTTTAAATAAAACTTTTATCATAAATGACCTGATTTTAGATAACAAGTTGGACAGTATTCTTTTAACAGAGACATGGCTTGGCACTGACGCACCTGTTGTTCTCACCGAGGCCTGCCCACCAAATTTTAATTTTTTATTTTCTACTAGGGGGGGTAAAAAAGGAGGCGGAACTGCTTCAGTCACTAAAAATTCACTGCACTCTACTGAAGTTTCTTTTAACAGCTACTCATCATTTGAGTATCATGCCTTTGTTTTTGGCAGCCCTCCTATTCTTTGTGTCACAGTTTACAGACCACCCCACCATTCCACCTCTTTTATCACTGATTTTTCAGAACTATTAACAATCATACACACCACCTATAACAGAATTTTAATAACTGGTGATTTTAATTTACATGTTGATAATACCTCGGATCCAATGTCCAGAGAATTTTTAAACCTTTTAACCTGCATGGATTTTAAACAGCACGTCACACAGCCAACTCACAACAGAGGACACACCCTGGACCTGGTCATAACCTATGGCCTGTCCACTGGTGTGTCCTCTGTTGTTGACCTGGCTGTGTCTGACCACTACTGTGTGTATTTTAACATCACCAGTTTTAGCCATCAGGAGGCCCCGGTGAGAACGGTGAGGAAACGCTACCTAACTTCTGAAGTGGCTGCAAATTTTATCGAGATTTTACAGAGCACTCCTGCTGAAATTTTACCTGCACCCTGTGATTTTATTGTGGACAATTTTAACAGTAAATTAAAGTCAACACTTGACTCAGTGGCTCCACTTTTAACCAAAATCATAAAAACAAAACCTACACCCCCGTGGAGAAATGATAACATCAAAAGACTGAAAAGAAAATGCAGGAGTGCAGAGAGGAGGTGGAGAAAAACCAAATTGACAGTTCATTTTGAAATATTACGCAAACAACTCAAAACCTACAATAAAACAGTCAAACAGGCAAGAATATCCCACTTTTCAAAACTCATTTCCGATCATAAAAACAACCCCAAATTTCTTTTCTCCACCTTCGATCTTTTAACCAGCACCAATTTTAATAAACCATCCAACATATCAACAGATGCCCTCTGCGAGGACTTTGCAGACCACTTCAGAAGTAAAATCGATGATATCAGGTCCAGTCTTTTATCCCAACAGAATGTAATTTTTAACACACCTGGATCATTGCTTTTACCTGAGGAAACACTGGAGAGTTTTGTCCTGGTTGATGCAAGGACACTTGGTCGAGTTTTCTCCCAGGTAAACCCAACAACTTGCCTTTTAGATCCGATTCCCACATCACTTTTAAAGACATTTTATGGATTCTTTGAGGAACAGATTTTAAATATAGTGAATTACTCTCTTCAGACGGGTGTCTTCCCCGCTGCCTTCAAAACGGCGGTGGTGAAGCCCCTTCTGAAGAAGAGTAATTTAGATCCCAACATTTTTAATAATTACCGACCTGTATCCAACTTACCGTTTTTAAGTAAGATTTTAGAAAAACTGGTTTTTAACCAAGTAAATGATTTTTTAAAAAGAAACAGTATTTTAGAGAAATATCAATCTGGTTTTAGGATGAACCACAGTACCGAGACAGCCCTTTTAAAGATTTTAAATGATATCAGGTTGAATGTTGATTCACAAAAACTCACAGTCTTGGTACTACTGGATCTAAGCGCCGCCTTTGATACAGTAGATCACCACATTTTATTAAACAGACTCAGAAACCTGGTGGGCCTCTCTGGTACTGTTTTTAACTGGTTCAGCTCTTATCTCACAGATCGTTGTTTCTTTGTAAGTATGGATACATGTTCCTCCAGAACGCATGAAATTAGGTGTGGGGTGCCCCAAGGGTCAATTTTAGGTCCAATTCTTTTTAATCTATACATGCTTCCCCTTGGGGACGTCATCAGGAGGCACGGCATCAGCTTCCACAGTTACGCAGATGACACACAGCTGTACATCGCCGTGTCTCCTGATGACACAGGGCCAATTGATACCCTTTTTAACTGCATTTTAGATATCAAGTCATGGATGGCAGTGAATTTCCTACAGCTCAACCAGGACAAAACAGAGGTTTTAATTATTGGTCCTGAAGGCCAGAGAGAGAAACTTTTACCAAAACTACAAGATTTTAAACCTTCACAATGTGTAAAGAACCTGGGCGTCATTTTTGACTCTGAGCTTAGTTTTATTCCACACATCAAAAATGTAACAAAGACAGGTTTTTATCATCTTAAGAATATAGCCAGAGTCCGCCCGTTTCTCTCTCAGGCTAACACGGAGGTGCTGATGCATGCTTTTATCTCTTGTCGTTTAGATTACTGTAATGCCCTGCTGTCTGGTCTTCCCAAAAAGACCATCTCTAACCTGCAGCTACTCCAAAACTCAGCCGCACGAGTGCTGACGAGGACCAGAGGGCGGGAGCACATTTCACCAGTTTTACAATCGCTGCATTGGCTCCCCGTGTGTTTCAGGATCGATTTTAAGGTTCTTTTATTAGTTTTTAAATGTCTTAACGGTCTTGGGCCATCTTATTTATCTGACCTGCTTTTATCATATCAACCCTCGCGGATCCTGAGGTCCTCCGGCACCGGCCTTTTAATTGTTCCAAGAGTTAGAACAAAAACCCACGGGGAGGCTGCATTCAGCCATTATGGCCCTCACTTATGGAACAGCCTGCCGGAGAGCATCAGGACTGCAGAGACTGTTGATGTTTTTAAAAGGAGGCTCAAGACTCACCTTTTTAATTTAGCTTTTAACTGATTTCTTTTACTCTTTTAATTCTTCTATTATATGTTCTTTTTACTTTCTAATGCTTTTAAATGATTTATTTTTAAATCTTTATGCATTTTAGTTTCTAAATCTTCATTCATTTATTTATTTATTATTATTATTAATATTATTTTAATCTTTAACTCTTTAATTTTTCCTAATCTCCACACCATGTGTGGAGTCCACCCCGGTCTGTCTGGGTCGGGGTGGTCTCTGTGGCGGCGCTCCCTGTGGCCGTGGGCTGTAGCGCCTCTCAGTGTGGATGGCTCCCCATAGGTGGTTCTTTCCTCACCTGGTTCCTCAGTGCCCAGCCATGTTATTGACTATATTGACTGTGTGTGTGTGTGTGTGTGTGTGTGTGTGTGTGTGTGTGTGTATGTGTGTTTATATGTGGGGGTGGGAGGGGCGAGTTTTCAATATGTATGTATTATTTTTGTTTGTTTTTATTCTGTGAAGCACTTTGTGCTGCATTAATGTATGAAAAGTGCTATACAAATAAAGTTTGATTGATTGATTGATTTGATGACTTGCAAAGCAATGACTTTATCATCCCTGATAATGGAACACCATCTTTAAACATTAACACCCCTCTTATAAAGACAGTGTTTAAAGGTTCTGTTTGTGACAGTCAGAGCATCAATCAATCAACCAATCAATCAATTAATCATTTATTTATTTGTCACATGGAATCATACAAGGTACAATGTGATTCCACTCTCTACTTTAACGTGTGAATTTTGTTTTGGTCCTTTTTTGCATCTTTTTATGGAAGATAACACCTCACATTCCCACCATCACACCAGTCCTTATTCACCGTTAAGCCAGAGTCCTCTGCTCTGTCAAACTGGTATATAGAAAAAGAGTCACCAGGTTGAATGGTACTGTCCAGGATCTAGCCAAGTTTCAGTGAATAAAAGGATATTACAGTTCCTGATATCCAGTGGGAAACTGATGCAGCAAGGAGGTCATCCAGATTATTTTCAAAGCCTGTACAATGGCTAACAGGATGCTAGTTCAGCTGGCACAATCTTCGCCGTCTTTCGTCACTGTTTACTGATCTTTACCTCCGCCTCAAGTTGGTTACCACCAATACTGGGACAGCGTGATTGTGTGTGCTGGACAAAAAAACATATTTATTTCACTGCTGACATTATAAATCTCCCTCAAACTAAAATGTACTTCTTCTACAAACCTCATTAAACTGACAATAGTCACATTAACCAATGCACCATACAGCTCTGTACATTTAAATACCCACCCTGTGGTTAAACATAACAAACATCGAGGGTGAGCCAGCATTAGAAAGAAAAGAAAATGATCTGAGGAATAAACTGTAACTTGACTGGTTGGTAAAGGCATGCAATGGCAAGCATTGCATGCCTTTACCAACCAGTCAAGTTACAGTTTGCATCCATGTCTGTCTAGACTATGAAACCATGAAATATCCCCCCCGCTGCACAGAAGATCTATACAATCAGCACAATTTCAGGGTGGACACCAGGGCGGGAATTTCATGTGGAGAAAAACCCCACTGACAAAGGAAGGACATGCAATCTCCACACAGAAGGGCTCCCCCACTCCTGGTCTGAACTAAGAACCCTCTTGCCAGTGCAGGAATTTCACGAGGGCCCTCCTAATTTGGCTTGTGCTCTTGAAAAAAAATATCTGCCCTAAGGCCACAGTGGCCTTGATGCCCCGCCCGCACTGTCCCAGGTGATTTTGTGGTTTTCTCCTTTGCCTCTTTCCCGTCAACAGGACTTTGACACCTGCGTCTTTTGAGAAAGAAAAATGCGATGACATTCTGGATTCTTATTGGGCAATATCAAATGAGACGATGCGTACATCACCAGTGGTGGGTTTGATTCGAGCCTGGCATGAACCGCTCAGACGGGCGATAATGACAGTCTGACACCAATCTATCACCGTCCAACCAGGGGACTTCATCAATCACGTTTAATGAAGTGTAATCAAGACCGTAATAATCGTAAGCTCCGCCATTATTGGCGTTACTTTTTAAAGTTTCGGTTTCATGTATGATCATTCTGCAGCCTCTCTCCTGCTCGCTGCATGTCAGGGCTGACCTCCTCCTCGCAGCGCACACACACAGACACACAAACACAAACACACACACACACAACAGAGTGAAGTCAGACAACAGCAGAGGGGCCGCAACTTCAAGATTACTCTAGTTAAGGACAACTACGCTTGTTACTATAAGTAAGTGCAATAAAACCTCTGCCAGTAGAGTACTTTATCATTACATATGATCAGCATGTAGAAAGCCATATTTCAGTCTGCTCTGTCCGCAGTCTCTCATTCACTGCTATTATGATTTATGATCGCTGTCGACACAAGCACATTGCGTGTGCGGTGCTAACAACAAAGTGTTAAAGACAAACTAAAATGAAACCTGTCTGTATGTAGGCTAACACTTTATCTGAACATGTACCTGAGGCAGCCGACCTGCAGACAGTGAGTGTCCTCAGTAGAGGAGGGACAGAGAGCAGGATGAATGACTGATACTGATGTTTGTCCTCATGCTGTGATAACGTGACTTTCTTCACTCAGTATTGTGATGTCAGGAGGAATATTTATATTCCAGTGAGATATTATTGGGTTTTAAATAGTGACTTTGTTGTTGTAAACATGACTGTTGCTGCCATGGACTGTATAAAACTATATCCTGTGCATAGTCGGGTATAGCGCGTTACAAAGTAAGTACTTTGATTACTTTTTGCAGTAACGAGTAACCTAACGCGTTAGTTTGCTGTTTGAGTAATCAAATACTTAAGTATATTTTCAAACAAGACATCAGTTACTTCCGTTACTTTTAGAACGCTGGTCCTTCAGCTCCGAAACAGCAACGGCTGTCGTTTGGTTCTAATAATGGAGATAACGTTAAACCTATCAGTCTGAAAGAAGCCACGGAGCTTGTGGCTCGCTACGTGGTCGGAGAAATGCTGCCGTTGTCTACGGTGGAGTCTAAATAGGTGGAGTAGGACTCGCTGACAGACATATATCAGACTCAGGACTTGCATTATGCCAGCTACACACTACACCCTGGTACTCACCAATTATCCCCGGTCGTCTTTCACAGCGTGTGTGATGTCATCAGGTTATTCTTGTCCTGTTTTTATTACTTTGACTATTATTTGAGTCACTGTGTCTGTTCATGTGCCAGCCGACATGTTGTTGTAGTCACCTAAAAGCGTCAGCAGATGGCAGGAGCTACATTTGAAGCGCCATACGTAAACGATCAAGCTACTGTATCTTCCACAGGAAGTTCTGACAAATGTTTCAGAATAAAAGTCTATGTCTAAAAATGGAGGGATTCTGTAGCCGAGGTTATAAGGGGCTTTTAATTTGAAACAAGTTTTGAGTTTGAAATGACGGTGCGATATGTTAACTTTACAAAGACAATGGAGCAGATAAAAAGTAAATATATAAACACACAGAGGGATTAATAAATAACGGGCCGTCTATAATGTAGTTTGTTTGAAATGAAGCTGGGAGCCTCTACAGTTGTGGTGAGTAAAAGCCCCGCTGCTATTTGTTAATGTTATTACTTTATGTCCAACCGTGAGGATGTACCATTGTTTGCTATCTTGATGCTAATGACAGTAACGTTAACTCAGCGGGTTGATAAAGTGCCTTTGCTGTTTCACACCATCATTTCCCCCTTTTACTCTGTGTGGTAACATCCCTAGAGGAAATATTAAAAATGCTGGGGTGTTGTTGTCATACAGTTGTCTATTACAGCAGATCGTTCTGTGTTTCTACTGGTCAAAGTGACGGCTGTGATGGGAGAGTTGGATCTCAGTGAAGGGCAAGTGGTCCATGACTTTAATTTTGGAGACAAACAAATGTAGGCTTAGCGCCCTGTGGTCCATTGCCTAATAGGAAATGTAGAATACTCAAAGTACTTTAAAAGTGCTCGAGTTACTTTTCTCAGGGAGTAACGTTGGAAGTACTTTTAAAGTAATTGAGTTACTTTACTCAGGGAGTAACGCAGTAAAGTAACTGGTTACTTTTTTAGAAAGTAATGCAGTAACGTACTTTGATTACTTTTAAAGTAACCCTTACCCAACACTGGTTATTAGATACTGTTAATGTCACTTATTATACTTCTGTGCACTGATAGCTCTTTTTTAGTCTGTTTCTGCATTATGTTGAGGAGGGCCATGCCTGTATATATATATAAATATGTATGCAAAAAAAAAAAAAAAAAAAGTGGATTGGTTGCTTGCTGCTAAAAATGTGGCCCATCGACATTATCTGGCCTAATTGAACAGCCCTGCTATAGTTTGTTTGTTTGTTTGTTAGCTATCTAACAACACATCAAAAATAATTGTAAGCCAGTCTTGTTCCATGAATTTTGGTGAAGATTGTTTGCTTATAAATACATAAACCTGGTTGTTTTATATTTAAAACACATTGGGTTTATTAGTACTATTAAATAGATCACTTATTATAATCATTATTACTTGAGCTTGTTTTATTTATTCATTTCACAGATAGTTATACATCCTTAGTCCTTAAATTAAATTCATTATGAACGTGGACTTAAAATCATTGTTTTATTTTATGGCCTTGCTGCCCTGGCTTTTGGCCTTTGTGTCCTCAAAAAATTGACAACACTAAAGGCCAAGTTTAGCGTCACCAATTCAGTATCTGACCAAATGTTTTCCCTTCTGTTTCTGAGATATTACATTGAATAATGGCCAGAAAACATGATGTCACAGTGAAGTTAACATTTGTCCTTTTGGATATAAATGTCACTGCTTCATTATTTTTATCCTATTGGATATTTGGGTGAAAACATATGAATTCTTGAGTAAGGACCAAAAATGTTTAAAGAAGTTCCCTCAAAGATTCTGGAGATATTGTGTTCAAGAGAATGGGGCGAATGGACAACCTGAAAATACTATGCATCCAGCTACAGCTGTTGCCATGGCATAAAAATATTTTTTGTTGAAATTTATCAATAGAGCAATATCAACCAATCCAATAAACCTGTGCATTTATTTAACTTTCATTCTTCCAATAGATGAATCAGTGAAGTGAGCCTGAATAAAAGCTTTCCCTCCATGCCTGATGCAGTGGTCTAAAATGAGTTTCCATTAGCTCGTTGTTTGCATTGTCTTTCAGTAGATGCCTATTGGCTCCGGCAGATTTGGACTGTAACTGTTCCCTTTGAAGGCAGTGAGCCCAGACTGAAGCCTGTAAAGGAAACTAGTCGAGCAGCCATGCATAGAGAGCAAGTGTTGTACAGGCCAGCTCCACCTCCCCCTGATACTCCCATCTGTCCGGGGGAAGCTGCCACCCCTGTGCCTTGGTCCACTGAGACATATGGCAGGAGGTGTAGCACTGTATGTCTGTGTGTGTGTGTGTGTGTGTGTGTGTGTGTGTGTGTGTGTGTGTGGTGGGGGTGGGGGGGGGGCTTCTCTCACCAGGTTATCATTAAAGGATCAGTCCAGTATTATTCTAATGCTTTTTGTGTTATCAACAACTTCCATGAAAAAAACAACAATTAACTAAACCAAATAAAAGTTGGAGGATGATGGGACACAAACTCAGTTCCCTCTGCATGAAGGTCAAAGGCAGTAGACACCTATCCAACACCCCAGCCTCCACACCCCTACTTTCTTCTTCACTACATAAAAGACGCACTGCTTTTGGCATGGACACTGAATGTTTGCACTGTAACGTAAATTGCAACATGCAGAATCATTTAATATGAAAGTAATTGTTAGTCATTTTTGGAGACGAAACGCTATAAAGAACCTTTACAAATATATTCAGTCATTTTTTTAAATTTTGTTTTAACAGCTAATACCCTAAAAGAGCTGGGGCCTCATTTATAAAGCTTGCTTACGCACAAAACGGGGCTTGAAATTGGCGTACGCCACTTCCCACGCAAAGGTTGTGATTTATAAACATAAACTTGGCGGGAGAATGTGCGCACCTGTAAGCAAACTCTGAGTCATGCGTGCGCACATTTTGGAGACACTGGGAAGTGGCGACACAGACGGCGAGGTGGAGAAGTGGAGTCAGATTTTAATTGATGTCTCACACATATTTAATGTCACGCTATATCCACCTTAGATCCACGTTATCATTGAAATTAAATCCAGCAGCCTTATTTTGCGCTTGGAGTGAGTGATAATTGTTTCATAAAAACATTGTAAAATCCAACTTGGATTCAATGATAAACAGATTAGATTTTGGTGGTCAAAGGTCAAGGTCACTGGGACCTTGCATCTTCGTAAACACGAAATCTTAAAGGAGCTATATGTAAGAAATCTAAAGCAAATAGTCGTAAAATCCTCCTAATATGTCACAGAGACTAAGGAATAATGTTCATATAACATACTGATCTCACCGACAACAATAGTACAGCCAGAATATTCGAATTAAAAAAAAAAATTTATGGTCCGCAAATCATGTTTATGTTTTGAATTTGTGTTTTGGCCTGTTGCGCCACCCACTGCCGCCTACCAGTCACACAGTCAGTAGAGTCAGCAGCACGGCAGCAGCGCGGCAAGCAGCATTAGCAGTGTCCCAGTACATAGCATTAGCAGTCTCCTCAGCTGTATCCCGGCAGCAGCGTTAGCAGCAGAGAAGCCGGACTTGCTCGAAAGGTCCGCTGGAAAACCGAAGATCAAGGACGCGGCGACGCGGCCCTGCCACGGCAGCCGCCCGTGGGCAAACAAATCAGTCTCCAGCGTGCCACTGTCCAGCAACCTCGAATCTGTAGGGGAGGGGGGACACACGACTCACGGCAGTATTTTGAATTTGAGTACAGTAACCGTTTTGGCCACATTCTTACATACAGCGCCTTTAAAGAACACCTTGAGAGAATTATTTTTGCAGTGTGGTGTAAATGTCCACTTGGACTCAAGAATGAACTGATTAGAATTTAGTGGTTGAAGGTCAAGGTCATGGTGACCTCACAAAACATGTTTTGGCCATAACTCAAGAAGTCATACACTAATTATAACAAAATTTCACACAAATGTCTAATAAGATAAAAATTATTATAATTATTATTTATTTATTTTTTAATTTTATATACTTTATTAATCCCCTGAGGGGAAATTTCCTGATGAAGAGATGACATATAATATACAAAAGGTCAAAGGTCAACTTCACTGTGACATTATATTCTGCAAAATCAATTTTCTTGCCATCATTTAACATAATATATCAAGAAAAGAAGGGGAGGCAGTTGGTCAGATACTGAATTGGTGACACTGGCCAGAGGCATGATGTTTTCGGGTTGTCTGTCCATCCCATTCTCGTGAACACAATATTTCCAGAGAGCCTTGATTGAATTTCTTCAACTTTCTTCACATTTGGCTCAAACATTTTTCTGGACTCAAGAATAAGCTGGTTACATTTTGTTGGTCAAAGGTCAATGTGACCCAAAACATGTTTTGGCCCTAAGTCAGGAATTCATGCACTAGTTTTCACACAAATATCTGATAGGATAAAGTAATGAAGTGTCGACATTTTATATCCAAAAGGTCAAATTTTAACCTTTCTGTGACATAATACTGTTTTCTGGCCATTATTCCACATAAAAAAGGAAACGCTGTTCTTACAAATTTGTTGTATGTTTTCCCACAAAAATTAACGCACCCAAATTTGTGCATATCCCATATAGGCTATTTTGAAAGACTGCCATCACTTGACCAATGTACTGACAGCAGGAAACAAGGAAGCAGTCCCAAGTGCTTGTAAGGAGGCAAGTTGAGGTGATGGATGGGTGACAAAAAAACATATTTTTTCCTGGGAGTCTGATCCATTTGTCTTTTTAAGGTACGTCCTCACCATGTTTCTTTATTTAAACCTAATTACAGTAACTCCGTAACTTAACGTTAATTATGTAACTGTACATTAAAGACGTCACGTCATTTGCGAGGTGTAAATTCGTAAGATAATCATACAAACAGAAGAGGAGACATTTGGTCAGATACTTGGTAACACTAATCTTTGGTGTCCACCTTAAAACTGTGCTGATTGTATAGATCTGTGCAGTTGGGGGGAAGACGTGTGTGAAGCATCTATATTTCCACAGACATGCATGTAAACAGTAAGAAAAACTTGACTGGTTTGTGGAGGCGTACCTTGCAATCCATTTATATACATATATATATAAAACTAATTGCAGTGTCTTGTCTTTGTAAAGACAGATGACACATTACTGCAAGTTATCTGTTCATCTCTGAAGGACTGTTATTCATTGGTGCAAGAACGTACACTGAGCCACGCTTTTCTGTGTTAATTCCATTACAAGTTTTTCAGTAAAAGGTTTTCATCTCCTCTTGGTTTTAAATTATACAAACATGTGACACTGAGGTTCTCGAGTCAAAGCAATTTCCAACAACACTGTAATCTTCCATATTGGCATAATCTGCATTTATTGAAAATATTCAAATACTGGTTTCAGGGCCATTTTTTTTGGAGGGGACGGTGCTTGTTAATAGAAGTTGGGAGGCCTGTGAATTAAAATGCACTTGCAGCTCCAAAGCCTGTAGGTGCCATTACATTTTTAATGTGTTTACAAGTTATTGCACAAGCACCAAATGTTGTGGATGCAGTTTCTGTTAATGAGGTTTGGGCTGGGGCTGTTTAGAGAGGTCCCTACAAGGCCTGAGATACAATAACACATGGACACAGAGCCCATGTGTGTGTGTGTGTGCGTGCGTGTGTGTGCTTGTCTGATTGCAGTGCGAGTATACTGATATATCGATGTAAGACTTAAATTAGAAAAATAATATAATAACTAGTCCATACCCATTGGTAGCTTTGTCACCTTCTACCTATGCCAATCCTCAATGCCTATGTGCAGTTTCACATAGATTG
>NC_065518.1:35204918-35206166 GCF_006386435.1 Epinephelus moara | reverse complement strand
TGGAGTTCCGCAAGGTTCTGTGCTCGGACCAATCCTATTTACTCTATATATGCTTCCTTTAGGTAACATCATTAGAAATCACTCTGTAAATTTCCATTGTTATGCGGATGATACACAGTTGTATTTATCTATGAAGCCAGAAGAAAGTAATCAATTAACTAAACTTCATAATTGCCTTAAAGACATAAAAACCTGGATCAGCTCCAATTTCCTTATGTTAAATTCAGACAAAACTGAAGTTATTGTTCTTAGCCCCAAACAACTCAGAGACTCTTTATCTGATGACATAGTTTTTCTAGATAGCATTGCTCTGGCCTCTAGCACTACCGTAAGAAACCTCGGAGTAACATTTGATCAAGATTTGTCTTTTAATTCTCATTTAAAATAAACCTCACGGACTGCATTTTTTCATCTGTGTAATATTGCTAAAATTAGGCCTATCCTGACCCGAAAAGATGCAGAAAAATTGGTCCACACTTTTGTTTTGTAAGGCTGGATTACTGTAACTCTCTATTATCAGGTAGCTCTAGTAAGTCCTTAAAAACTCTCCAGCTAATTCAGAATGCAGCAGCATGTGTACTAACAGGAACTAAGGAACAAGATCATATATCTCCTGTTTTAGCTTCTCTGCACTGGCTCCCTGTAAAATCCAGAATTGAATTTAAAATCCTACTGTTAACTTATTGTGGCAGTATAGAGACCTGTGGGTGAGCCTGCCAAATTAGCAACACCACAGCCAACCACCAGAGGCGCACCCTCCTATAAAAGGGGTCGATCCCCCCCCTGCCGGTTCTCTCTCGCTGCTCCTGACGGTGACGTCACTTCTGGGTCGGACCTTTGTGCTTGGACAGGTAACGCGGTTTGTCTGCTCACCTGCTGTGTTCGGCTCATGTGGCAGGGAGCTAATGTTTGTGTGTCCTGCAGAGCGGCTGACTTGGGGCTTTCAGAGACTCCTGTGTGTGTGTGTCACCTAGATGGCCTGCTGCGGTGAGTTTCTCTCCCTCTCTGTAAACAGCTAATCATGACCGCGGCTAACAATTGTGTGANCGGCTGACTTGGGGCTTTCAGAGACTCCTGTCTGTGTGTGTCACCTAGATGGCCTGCTGCGGTGAGTTTCTCTCCCTCTCTGTAAACAGCTAATCATGACCGCGGCTAACAATTGCGTGATTGTAGGTGAAGGCCGGTAGCTGTGCGATTCTCTCCCTCTACTCTGCTGTGTGTCATACCCAGCCGACCCGGCTAATCGGT
>NC_065518.1:35184997-35200331 GCF_006386435.1 Epinephelus moara | reverse complement strand
TGAGCCAGCCCTAACTATAAGCTTTATCAAAGAGGAAAGTCTTAAGTCTAGTCTTAAATGTGGAGACAGTGTCTGCCTCCCGGACCGTAACAGGAAGATGATTCCACAGGAGAGGAGCCTGATAGCTGAAGGCTCTAGCTCCTGATCTACTTTTGGAGTCACAAAGTCCCTCCAGGCCTGGATCTAACTGTTTTAATGTAGCCGCTGCTCCTTCCATACCGACCAGGTCGATAAATTCTTCCAGCCACCTGGTTAGACTAAAACAAGATAAATTCTTCCAGCCACCTGGTTAGACTAAAACAAGATGGGCTTCGAATCTTCCAGTTCATGACATTTTTTCTTTTAGCAGCAAGACAACCGAGTGTTATACAGTATTTTCTTTTAGCAGCAAGACAACCGAGTGTTATACAGTATATTTCATTTCCCTTGCAGATAACCCATCTGTTTTGTTTCCTAAAATGCAAAATGTAGAACATTTGGAAAATCAACCTGGAAGATCTCTGAAAGGGCAGCTGTTACCTCAGACCAGAAGGAATACACTGCATTGTGCGTTGGCCGAGCTGGAGAAGTGCGATAGCTGTCGCCTTCTCCCGCGAACAACAATCGAGAAACGGGAGGTTTTCGTGCTTAAGGTCCTCGGTTGCGCGGCTGCTAGCAAGCAGGACCCTCTGCTCTCTGAGACGGCTGATGCGGCTTCGTCCGCCTCTGAGCCTGAGGAACTCCCGGGTGAACCCCCCTCAAGTGAGTGGGACAGCCTGGCTTTCTCCGGCGAGCTCATGGAGGGTGAACCGGCGTATTCATCCTGCGCTGCTGGCGAGCTTCACCTCGACATGTCCGCTTCTTATTCGGAGGACGATATACTGGACCTCGGTCTCAATGCCCAGGTATTTTCCGACGACAAATAAGATGCCTTCTCCTCAGCCCAAAGCATCGCTTCAGCCGCGTCAACTGGCCCTGAGGATACGTCTTTTTTCGCGCTGTGCCGCCGTGCTGCAGCTAAGCTGGAGATGGAGTGGCCTTCTCCCCCTCCAAGCCAGAAACCGTCCTCTTTTGCCGGATTTTATCTCCCGCGGGAATCCACGACGGTTAAAAATTGTCTGCCCCAGCACGCGGATCTTATGGCCGAGCTAACCTCCTCCTGGTCCCGTCCACTGTCCACCCATGTCACCGTACCCGGCTCTGGTCAATTCACGGAGTTAGACGGAACAGAGGCGGCCAGCTTGGTAAACTCCCCGTCTATGGAGCCCTCGTTAGCGGCTTATTTAGCCCCATCACGCAACCTTGGCTCAACCGGCCCAACCCTGCCATCTAAACACTGCAGATTCTCCGCCGGTCAGCTGGACAAAATTTACCGGGCGCAAGCGGGTGCCGCGCGTGTCCTATATCCCTTGTCCATGCTCCTGACTTACCAGGCTATCCAGCATATGGAGCTTGACAGCCGGCTGCCTCCCGACAGCCCGCTGACACCCGCCATAAGGGAGCTAAGAATTACGATGGACTACATCCTTCCTCGGCTCGCTTTGCGGCTCTCTACCTTGGCAGGGGCCCAAGAGGAGAGACTCCTCGGCCTCTTCCGGCCCCCGCCCGGCTAAACAGACATCGGACCAGACCCCTCGTCCCTCAGCCTGGAGTAAGGGTCCACCACCGGGCCTGAAGGGCTCAGCGCCCCGGAGGAAGATTAATCCCCCATCCTAGCCTCAGGGAGGTGGATGGAGGGTTACATGCCACAGGGAGAGGCGGTTTCCCTCCTCGTTTCGCCGCTAAAAATGCTGCGGTTGTTTTGTGCTCAGTCTCCCAGCCTCAAAAGACGCTGTACTGTTGCCATTCAGTCTCCCAAGCACTTAACCCCCCCATGTTCAGATGCACTGCCTCTGCCCCCACTTATGACCACTATGTGTGCTCAAAATGTTCAGTTAAACACTGTGTGTTCCCCAAATGTTCCTGTTCTCAATGCCCCAATAAAGGTGCACATTGTTCATGGTACAAGTGTTGTAAATGTTCATTGTACAGAGTCAACAATAAAACACACATCACATACAATAAATCCAAATATAATAAACCAGACGAGTCTGGTAGTGTCACCCCACCCAGGCCCTGCGCAACAGGGTTCCAGGGCCGACTGGCAGGGCATCTCCCTCAGTGGCGCGCATGCGCAGTCTCCCTGTGGGTACAACAAACCGTTGCCAATGGTTACCGGCTACAGTTCCGGGTCAGACCACCGCATTTCTGCACGATCGTAAACACGGTGGTGAATGGCAACGCGGCTGCAGTCCTGAGAGAGGAAGTAAAATCCCTGTTGCACAAGAAAGTGATACGAGAGGTTCCCCCTTCAGAGGCGAACAGAGGTTGGTACAGCCGCTATTTTGTTGTTCCAAAGAAAGGGGGAGCTCTTTGTCCAATTTTGGATTTGAGGGTGTTAAACACGTACCTGCAGAAATACAGGTTGAAGATGTTAACACTAGCTGCTATCAATCCGGGGGACTTTTGTGTGTCAATAGACTTGACCGATGCTTATTATCACGTAGCTATACATCCAGACCACAGACAATTTCTGAGGTTTGCTTTCGAGGGGGCGGCCTACGAATACCTCGTACTGCCGTTCGGTCTTTCCCTGGCCCCTCGGACATTCACGACATGTGTTGAGGCGGCTCTAGCCCCGCTGTGAGTGAAGGGTGTCCACATATTGACATATCTGGACGACTGGGCTCTGATCGCAAGTTCCAGAGAGTATTTAGGGAGGCAGTTAACAATGACTCTTTCCCACATCCGTGCACTGGGTTTCTCAGTAAACCTTCAGAAGAGCTCACTGACACCCAGCCAGCAGTTCTCTTTCCTCGGGCTGGAAATATGCACCGCCTCCGGCACAGCTCGCCTCTCGGAACACAGAGTGGCCGCGTTTCAGCATTGTCTGGCTCAATTTCAGTTGGAACGCAAACTGCGCTACCACACAGTCCTACAACTAGCGGGCATGATGGCTTCCATGATAGCAGTGGTACCATTGGGACTGCTGAAAATGAGGGCTTTTCAGCGCTGGTCTCATGCTCTTCGTCTGCACCCACAGCGTCACCTTCAAAGGAAAGTTATGGTAACTCTCGCCTGCATGACCACACTCCTACCATGGAGGGAACCCGGTCTGCTGCGCGTGGGCTCGCCTATCGGGAGAGTGACTTCCCGCAAGGTTGTCTCCACAGATGCCTCCCTAAGGGGGTGGGGGGCTCTGTGCGACGGTGCAGCAGTGAGAGGGGTCTGGACACAGGAGCAAAGCAGCCTCCACATCAATTATCTGGAGCTGCTGGCCATCTTTTTGGCGGTGAAGCACTTTCGTTCAGCCCTAACAGGCCAACACGTTCTGATCAGGACGGACAACACAACAGTGGTCTCCTACATAAACAGGCAGGGGGGGACTCGGTCTCTTCTCCTGCTGAAGTTGGCTCACTCTCTGTTAACATGGTGCAGTATTCACTTGTCCCTCAGGGCCACGCACATACCGGGCTGCGGCAACTTGGGACCGGACCTCCTCTCCAGAGGGGGTCCGCTGGCGAACAAGTGGAGATTGCATCCACGAGTGGTGGGTCAGATTTGGGAGTATTTTGGGAGAGCAGAGGTGGACCTGTTTACCTCCAAAGAGAATGCTCACTGCCCTCTGTTTTTCTTTCTGAGAGATTGAGACGCACCTCTGGGAGTGGATGCGCTGGCTCACCCATGGCCTAACACCCTCCTGTATGCATTTCCCCCTGTGGAAATGATACTGCCAGTGTTGGAGAGAGTACGGCGCCAGAGCCTAACTCTGATTTTGGTGGCTCCACAGTGGCTGACAAAGTCGTGGTACGCGGAGATTATCAGTCTGCTGGCAGAGAGACCCTGGCAGCTCCCCTTGTGCAGGGACCTCCTTTCCCAGAGGGGAGGAGAGGTGTTACACCCGCGCCCGGAGCTGTGGTGGCTGCATGCTTACCTGTTGAGAGGTCCAACCTGATGGCTCTGGGTCTGCCCCCCGGTGTGGTGGAGACGATCCAGAGTGCCTGGGCACCATCAACCAGAGGTTTGTACGCCTATAAGTGGCGTGCATTTGAGGTATGGTGCCAGGAATGTAATATGGTCGCCTTCCGGTGCTCTATGGTGGATGTATTGACGTTTCTACAGGAACTGTCAGATAAAGGGCTGTCCTTCTCCACTATTAAAGTTTATTTGGCCGCTATTTCAGCTTGTCATATTAGTTTTGATGCAGCTCATCGCCTTGCCATGCGTTTTCTGAAGGGTTTGCGCCGGCTTAAGCCTGTGGTTAAGCCTGGTGTTCCTTCATGGGATCTGACTTTGGTTTTGGAAGCTCTCTGTGAGCCTCCGTTTGAGCCTATTGAGTCGATAGATATGAAGATCCTTTCATATAAGACTGCTCTTCTCCTCACGTTAGCCTCAGCTAAGCGGGTGGGTGACCTCCATGCTCTGTCTGTGCACCCTTCGTGCACCCAGTTCACCCCAGATGGTTCCAAGGTAACATTACGACCTAACGCTGCGTATTTACCTAAGGTTATCCCCGCAGACTATTGCTCCATGGCTTTTGACTTGATGGCTTTCTGTCCTCCTCCATTTGTCACTGAGGAGCAGAGGAAGTTGCATTGTTTGTGCCCTGTGCGTGCGTTGCGCTCGTACATGGAACATACCAGGGATGTGCGCTTGTGTGACCAGCTGTTTGTATGTTTCGCCAATCCGGTTAGGGGCAAGGTTCTGTCTAGACAGCGTCTCTCCCATTGGATTGTGGAGGCGATTTCTCTTGCATACAGCAG
The DNA here is from genome assembly GCF_006386435.1 of Epinephelus moara. Lineage (NCBI taxonomy): Eukaryota > Metazoa > Chordata > Actinopteri > Perciformes > Serranidae > Epinephelus > Epinephelus moara. The sequence goes on along the minus strand of NC_065518.1, from coordinate 35,195,550 downwards.
CAGAGGCCATCAGCTGCCCCAGGGTGTGAGAGCTCACTCCACTAGGGGTATGGCTACATCTTGGGCCCTATTCAGGGGGGTGCCTGTAAGTGATATTTGTGCTGCTGCCAGTTGGGCATCGCCACACACTTTTGCTCGGTTCTATCGTCTGGATGTGACAGCCCCCGGTGGCTCATTCTGTCCTCTCAGCTGGCTGTACGCCCTAGTGTGCTGGGGGAGGTTTTACGGTTCTGATAGCTGCTTGCGGGGTGCGATTATAGGTCCCATATACAACTGTGTGTTGTACCGAGTGAATCGACTGAAAGGGAACGTAATGTTATGACTATAACTACTGTTCCCTGAAGGAGAGGAACAAGGTACAACACCATGTTTGCCCCGGGGCGCAGCCGGGCTCGGTGAAATGCAGTTGTCGAACTGGGGATGGAGCTGACGACCGGCCTCTTATGCGCGGGCGGGGCCACGCAAAGGGCATGCGTTGTCACACACCGTCTGCCTAAAGGCGTGATTAACGGTGAATTCAGCCAAGGGGGATGAAAGCAAGATATCCCAAATACAACTATGTGTTGTACCTCGTTCCTCTCCTTCAGGGAACAGTAGTTATAGTCATAACATTACGTTTTAGTGTTTGAACAGAGTTTGGTCAGAGTTTGTCAGGGTTGGTCTGTCTCTTGATCCACTTCTATACAATTTGTATCAGTGGTGTTGGCATGGGTGGTGGGCAATATCAAAATGCGAAAGTACTGCCTATATTTTAAGCAACAGCCCCGACGACCAGCAAAACTCTGTCGGATCCTGGTTTAAACCCACCTAAAAAATCAATATCAGTCTAAGTGGATGCTCTATTGAGAATGTTTTCACCACCATCAGACAGCTCTTTCCTTTGGCACTACATTTTCTGAACCCATACAACTTCCATATTCCTACACATCTACGTACCTACATAAATACATCATCTACATACCTGATATTGATTGGTATGTACAGTTACACTGTATCAATTAAGCATCTTTTCAAATGATCAAACTTACTTTTTTAAGTATTTATTGCACATCAAATTGAAAAGTGTGTGCCACTGACTGTGCAAATCAACATTGCAAGCCTTGCAAAACGCATGGTGGGTACTACACCAGCTGGCTCTAACCCAGGGGAAGGTCTCGGTCCACGCTGTGTTGAATCTGGAAGCATATTTCTTTTTTTCTTTTTCAATTTTTCTTTTCTTCGGAGGAGTGTCAGGTGTCTCTCTTTCTTTATCAATCTCTGTCTGGGCGCTGAACTGAGCAGAAGACAGAAACCAGCGAGTGACTGCTTCTTCTTCTTCTTCTTCTTCTTCTTTCCCGGCAGTATCAACACTACTTGGCGTATCACTGCCTCCAGCGAGTGACTGAGTCACGTCACCGGCTTGCCTCATATGCGCAGGCAGGCCAGGGTTGCTAGATACTGCGACAAATATCCCCCACAATATTACTTGTTTCCTTCACTGTAAAATCGGGAGATTAGCGGGAGAAATTACTGACCTGGAGCATCACGGGAGACAGGGTTAAAAATCGTGAGTCTCCCGCGTGAATCGGGAGAGTTGGCAAGTATGGTCAAGTTATCACACCGTACACTACTACATCCCTTGCCCCCCCATGCTTTGGAGAAGTGTTCTTTTCTACAGTTGTACCTTACAGTGTCGCATAACCAAGTAAGGGTTAATGCCCGACAAGGTGTCCATTATCAGGAATTAATGGACGACGCAGAGGCGTGAACTGTCCGACGCGAAGCGGAGTGCTCCTAATTCCGCGAAGTCCATTAATTCCTGATAATGGACACCTTACCAAAGAAATGAATATTAAATCAATTATTTATGCTTTAATGTGTTTTACAGTTAAAATCATGAGTTTTTCCACAGGCCATGGAAACCCGCTGTGGCCGCAGCATAGAGAGCATAGCGACTCTGATCAATGGAGGGAAGTGAGATGATGGCTAAACGTTACGTGATATTATTCAGAAGATGATTATTTCAGAAGGATGATGTGCAAAAAAAAAAAACTTGAGATATTACTTTCATGATTCATTGGTGTTCATTTATAGGCCCAAGAAAATTTGTTTCAAACATCCAAATAGTAGGCTAGTCAAAATCGTTTTTAATTGCAACAAATAATTCATAAGCATATAGTAGTCGAGATTAAATCATATAAACACATTAATAAATTAACGGTTGTTTCCTATTTAAAATTAAATGCTACATTACCATTAATAGTGAAATTTGAATGTGATATGGGTATGTCCATCATAGTGGCATTTGAAGGATGGAGATTGACAGATTGAGCACTGCTTGTTGGGACATTTGGAGGCGACAAGATGTTGCTCCAGTCTCGTCTCTCCTGCGCTGACGGAGCCCAATAAGCCTGCAGGCTGTTCTCACACCGATGTCCCGTGACGGTCATGATCTGACGAGTTTCCAGGCCGGTGTCAGAGAGCCAACCTACAGCTGTGCTCCAGAGGCTGTGATTGGTGTAGACCCGCGACTCCTTGTGCCGTTTCTCCCTTTTCTTTTCATTCTCTAACCTCTCTTTTTCCGCATCCCAGTCATCAAAATGATCAAATTCACCAAATAAATGAAATGAAACGATAAAATCACTCATGATGCCCATTGCCTCTGCTCTGAGTCTCCGTTGCTGTGGTTACAAACTAGCAGTTGAGCCAGCGCAATAATTTAGAGCCTGTCATCAGGCAATTTGACTGGAATGTCTTTTTAGCTGTCCTATAACACCTTTTAACGGACACCCTGCAGCCAATCAGAATTGAGTATTCACCCAGACCATGGTATAACTGAAGTTACAGTATTGGTTTGGACAATTCTTACCTCAGCTTTCCCTTCTCTCTTACTCTCTCTCCTGTACTTTCTCTACAAAATATTTTTATATTTTCAGTAAATGACCAAAAACAGTTTCCTTTGTTTCATCTCTGTTTACTGCAGTTTACTTTATACATCTGACTCATACTGACTGTTTACACAGTAAATTACTGTTCATACCTTAGCTTTTTCATATCTTTCATATTCTATGTATTATACATACTGTACACACCACATTGCACTTTACTGCTTCTTTCACACTTTTGGTTAGATGCTAAACTGCATTTTGTTGTTCCAGTACAGTCATATGTTACTGTAGTCCTCTAAGAAACAAGATTAAGGGTTGATGACCAATATCTCTAGCTAGCACCACCATATCATATTGAACCTAAAATATATTTATTTCTAACTCTCAGACATAAACATTGTTTGCTAGCTATCTTTTTAGTCTGGCTTATATGTAGTGTCTTACTATCTATATTTTATTGTTTATATTTAAATAAATTATATTTTTAAAATGCGATTTTATTGATTTACTGTTTAAGTAGCCTACATTTTATTTTACCATATTTTATCATTTCTTTTTATCACTACTGAGTTTTTATCTTTTATTCCTTATCTTGCATTATTCTATCTACTCATATTTTATTGCTCAGTGTGCATTAGTTACCAAGTACATTTTTACTTTATTTCTTCTTTGGAAAAAATAAGTCCTTAATGGGGTCGGAAAAGTTAATAAATCTAGCGACAAAGTCAAATGGAAACACTGGGTAGCGAGACTGCTCTGAGGGATCATGCAAATTTGATTGGCTGGTAGCGTCACGTGGGGCGCTGTGCTGGCTAGAAGCAGAGGAGCGCTGCAGCTCAATTTTTGACAGCTGAGAACAGACATGTATACACAAACTTTTTGGGTCCATGTCATTGGTTCGACAGCTCATTGGTTCAACATCCCATTAGTCCGACTGTCGGCGGTGCTGAACGGCTCGCGGCGGGCGTATGGTGCGCCGCAACCGGCTTGAGGCGGAGCAGGCTCACGGCTTATGTGTTTGTCACTTTCTTTTTCATTTTAACCCACACCATGATCTTTTCCTGACCCTAACCAAGTGGTTTTTGTGCCTAAACCTAACCAGACCTTAACCACAGGGCATCATGATGATTTCGGAATGGACTTCGGAACAATGAGTTTAATATGGTCGGAACAATGGGATGTCGAAACAATGGGCTGTTGAACCAATGGGCAGTTCCCAAATTTTTAACCTGTTTGCGTTCACTCACAAGGTAGAGAGAAGCAGAGGGTGGAGAAATTATTTTCCAGGACAACTCAAGCTTTTCCAGGGCATTTTACTTTTTTTCTTTTCCATATGTTTTCCATGACTGGAAAATTGGTCAATTATTTTCCAGGTTTTCCAGGACGCGTGAGAACCCTGCCATGGCGTTGAGCTAGTTTGCCTTCTCTGTATCCTCGAACAAACTTGTCACGTTCGTGAGTCACTTGCGGTCTATTCAGAATGGACCCGTAACTCACTTTTGGATCCCAACCCACCACTTAGGAATGATTGTCCTAAAACGCTAAAAATAATGAGTCAACTGAGTCTAAAAATAATAAGATAATGTTGACTCACAGACTCAAACCTCAGTCCCCTGAGTAAAAGTCCTGTCCTTAGCACATTCATCCACCATATCTTATTCCCTCCATGGACTGTATTGACCTTTATACTACATCACCCGATCTTCTGGCCATACATGTGTGAGTTTATTTTTGTAAATTTACCGCTTTCAGGGTTTCCTACACATTAATTATTTGTGGCGGCCTGCTACGATTAAAATATCTGCCACCACAAATAGATTTTCTATTTTTGGAGCTGGACTGGTCATTAGGAGCACTACTGGAATATATAAACTGTAGGGTTTTTTATAGCATGACATTGTCAGAGCGCAGAGCAGCAGAACATCAGGGACATCGAAAATTAAACTTAACCGTTCATTCTGCTGAGTCTAAAAGTTTGCATTCATTCACAGCAGGCGCTCCTTTCATCCATCTATCTGATCTCATCAGCCCTGAACAGATTGACAGATCAATTATCCATCCAGTGAGTAACAAACCATTGCTGAGGAAAAAAGTACTCATGGAGAGCTCTGCCTGAGCTGCATTCACGGACCCACAAAAACCTCAGAATTTAGAGGCAGGACACATAATGATACAAATGAACACACAGGCATTTAGAAAAAAAAAGGTTTGCTGTTGTTGTCCATCCAAACACATTCTCACTTCGACCTCCTCACATATTGACATTTGGTCATGGACTTTCTATGTCAAGATATGACGTGCAAGGTACCCTGGGTGTATTGGTTGTTGACGTTGTCTGTTTTCAAAATACACTTCACAAGAAATGTATAGTTTACAAAGAAGCTCCTTCAAAATAAACGCACTATGTCAGTACAACACCACAAATTGACATTTTTTCCTTCAACAACAAATGTTACGATACATTAACACAACTGGTTGCATTTTGGAAAAAGAACAGGGTTTTCAGTTTCATTGTTGTCCCGCTGCCTTTCCCCTTGACGTCACCATGTGCTGTTAAACAATAATGGCGACCGGCCACATATCATGCCAACATGAAAAGGATGCTTTTTTTGTCGGCATCTGACACCGAAAGACATTGACCAAGCGCCAGTTTTCGATGACTTCAGAGTGAGAACGGGTTGTCCATCCGTCTGTCCCCCCATCCCCACCCTAACCATGACCTCTTTGCCCTAACACTATTAGCCGCTGACCTCAATGTGTCAATGTGTTGACGTATTGACCAATCACTGAACACAGTGGGATCCATAATAAAACCTTGTAGGGATGGGTGTTAATGGCCAAATAGCTGCAGTGGGACTTGACTCACCTGGGAGCAAAAGGACACTTCACAAAAAAACTGATATGTTGTTTGGGGAATGTCTTGCTGACTTATAGATACCGCTATCTAGAATCTTCCCTCCCAATCAAAGCCCTTTCCTGCCAGTCAGTTTCTAGCCAGGGAGCAGTCAACTTCCAGCTGCTGGTTTCCTGATGGGGCATGTCTAGATTCTGCTTTAAAGATGCACAATTTCATTCCAGCCAAAGACCAGGCAAAGGCCGCACAAGGTCCCAGCAGGGATTCACCATGTATCTGCCTATGCCCCATCACGGAGGAACGGGAAATTCTCGGTAGTTGCATCTGTAACTGCAGCAGTGCAGAACAAAAACTCTAAATCCACTCCACTGAAGTTCAATTAAAACTGTGTTTGTATGTGCTTCAAGCTGGTTTATATGCTTAGTGTTTATGTATGGCCCTGTGTGTATAAAATAGCATCCCATAAATGTTGAACACAGACATGTGAGAGTCGCAGCAAGAACTCAGCTAACCACATTTGTGTTGGTTGTGTTGGTGCTAGAGGTTGGTGCTAAATAGTCCACAGTGCAGAGGCGGATTCAAAAAGTTTCCATTGCAACAGTAGAATTGTTAGTGTGTGTAGTGTTTGTTTGTGTGTGTGTGTGTGTGTGTGTGTGTGTGTGCGTGCGTGCGTGCGTGCGTGCATGCATGTGTGAGAGAATGAATGACTTGTCACAGCATAGTCACATTCTTCCACCTAGCCAATGCAGAGCTGTCACCTCAACCTGTGTCAAAACTTTGAGAAATACATATAGATTTTAGCAAACTGTGGAATATATATAGACACACACTCCCCACCATAGACACGCAAGCAAACAAAACACATGAACCTTTAAGTGGGGTGCTCAACCCCCTTTTGTGCTCTCTAACACACCTCTCTCCCCTTTTCTCTTCATTTTAATAATGCTCTTCGTTCACCTGCCACGCCTTTCACCCAGTACTCACTGCCTCTCCACACCTCCCTCTGCCTCCTGTTCCCCTCTGCCTTTCATCTTTGCCCTGTCAGGTGAGCCTTTGAAAGTGTGTGTGGGACGAGGAAGGCTGAGGAATTGGCTTGACCTGACAATCCATCCCAGAATCATTAACAGTAAGGTAACGCCACTGCTCCAGCTCCCTGCTTAATAAGACATTTCTGTATTCTTTGTCAACACAGTACAAAGAGTGCTTTTAAGGGAATGGCGGATGCAGTGTATGGGGTCATGCATTGCTACGGTTTGTTTCTTTAACTCTTGACAGAAGACTTCTATGGTTGTTTGAAGACCCTCAGATATAGTTTGGAGCAGGTCAAATGGAGTGTAAGCTTGACGCACTTTGCCTGGGTAATCAGTTTGATGGAGTAGGTACTCAACTCCTTAGGTTTGCGAAAGAACAAGGTAAAAGCACCTTTATGACAACCTCCCAGATTTATTCCCACCATCCGCCTTTTCAGAAATAATGACATAAAGTTAGACAGAGAGAGGGACAGAGGTGGAGGTCTAGAGGAAAGAGGCGAGGAAGTACAACAACGCAACAAACAATCTAAAAGAGTGATGGTGTTCCTGTCCTTTTAAAAAACAAGCATCCATTTCCAAAATGAAGTGCATCACTGAATAAATCAGTCTCCGGTTAATAAAGTTGTCATGTGTTTGATTTTCCTGAGGAAGAAGGAGAGCGAGAAAAGGAGAAAACAACTGCAGAAATATGACCCCGTCAGCATTATCTCTTTATTTTATTGTTTCCACAGAGGTCACTGTGAACACAGCTCCTACACTCATTTTTCCTCCAACCTTTCCTATAGAGTTTTAGTTTTTTCTTCCAATATTTTTCTGACTTTAAATCAAAAGCCACAAAGCTTTAGCACAAGTGTAGATGAAAGAACTCACAAGAAGTCTGTTGTACAGAAAGAGAGCTTCCACAGCATGAGGCTGGTTTCAGGTGTTAACACAAAAACCCACATCCCACTAAGCGCCATACCCCAATTACAGATGCAAGTCACTGTTGCTGTTGAGAGTTTTCACAGCTTCGTTCCTGCAGTCCATTGCAATTTAACTGTTATTCTCTCTCTTCTCCTTTACTCCTTGGTCTGTTTTTTTCTGTCTCACTCACCAATTAAAGTCAATCAGCTGTCCGATTGGACCTGAGCCTGCTAAAGGGAGCTAATGTATTACGCAGCATAGACAAAGCAAGGCCACCAGTGATGGCATCACTATTCATGGAGCTGATTTCAACTGTCCCTCACAACAATGAAAGAGGAGAGAGAAAAGAGGAGGAGAGAGGACATACCAACAACTGCAGAGAGTTCAGCAGAATCTACCTAAGTGCAAACACAAAGACTTCACCACAAATAGTGCCGGTGTACAAAAACACGTATTTGATAAATGATCCGTCATTTCATCACTCTTACCAAAATGAATACTGACAGGTTTGTAAGGTTTTTGCTGTCTATCAGCGGCTAGTTTACTTAAGCAAAACAGTTGCAAGTGTTTTCATGCGTCTGTTCCCATGTACTGCCTGGATTTGTTATAACAGAAGGATTCTGTTAGATTAGCTGCTTTGCTTGCAAAACTTGTGCTTTACAATCAACAGAAATGAGGAATTCACTCAGGAAAAAAATCTGAATCTTCACAGACATAACAAATCATCAAACGTCCTCTACAGCAGGCTGGGTGACATGGTTTAAATCAATGTCATGGTATTAATTAGAAAACTTCAAATGCATACCAATGACATAGAACAATCAAAGTGATGTCCAATGCAGTAACTTTTTTTTCCCTCTGCTCTACAGCACAGTAAAACAAGAACTTTAAATGACTTATTACATTTTGCTTCCAAGTTTTCATTTGGACTCTGGGATCTTGTTAAGAGATAACATGACATGATCATGACTTCAAATACCATTCCACAGAAAGGTAATTAACCAGTGCTGGGCAAATAACCCTCAAAATGTAATAGATTACATATTACTAGTTACCTTCATGTGAATGTAACAAGTTACTTTACAATATTACTCTCTGCATAGAGTAATACGTTACTTAATGCACTTTTTTGAACCCTAACTGACCAAAATGAGCTCAGAAGAACCAATCTTGTTTTTAAATTGGTTGACGGTCATGTTTCACAGGAGGTAATCAAAGCACAGAAGCTCCAGTTTAATACAGTTCACTTCAAATCCAGTGCTGGACAGGTCTGACCCATTCATGCGTTCACATACATTACAGTGGTAACCACTTTGTATTAAATTGAAAAATATGATGAAGAATGATTAAATAGCCTCGAACTTTGAAAATAAATGGATAGCCTTGGACACAGGGAGGGTCAGGCGGATTATCAAAGTCTGATAATTATGAGAAATGGATAATATTTGTGGGCCTATGATATGACACGTAATAAACATATGTTGAGGTTAGCACAACAAACAGAATGGCGTGCGATTAAGTCACTATGATGAGTGTAATTAATACACAGAAGCTGGAAGACCCACCTGCTGGTTCCCAGCTGCAATAGCACCAGAGAGAGAGTTATGCATAGGAGCAGGACAGTGTACCGGTGTTGCTCTGCATTTGTAGGGGATGTGAATGGAAACGCATCCAACAGATAGTAACATTACCCAGATGTGTCGATCACCGACACGAGGAAAAAACAAACTAGAGGCCAACTCCTTGTACCCGTTGCTTTCGAGGAGCCTAAGGACGCAAAAGCAGAACGGGATACATTGTAGACGTTGCAGGTATATTAATGGAAACACACTGAACATGATAACGCACAGTTCCAGATGTGACCGGCACCTGCACCCTTCTATAATGTAGTTTGTAATGACATGACAACACACAACAACCTTTGGGGATATCTCTCTGGTGGCACACTGGCAGAAGTAGGAGTTTGTGGCTCAGTGTGGATGAATGCAAAATGAAAAAGAATAACAGTTTATTTCAGGTGGTAATGTGTTAGGTGACATTGTAAATGTAATACTTTTAACCAAAATCCTGTTGGTAACAGGTTATATTATTTTGTTTCTGTTAAAACATAATATATTACTGTAACGCTTTACCCCCAACACTATAATTAACAATAATAACTTTTCACCCATCTCGACTACTAACATGCCACCAGACTACACAAAGTGCAAATACTGAGACAACTCAATGTGGATATTCACAGTGCTGCAGAGTACAGCTGACACTCTGGCCTCACTGCCTGTGTGAGCAGTGCCTAGCTGCTATGTCGCTGAACTACTGTGACTCGCACGCGTGCGGTGTTCGAGATTCACCATTGCTGTTGTTGTTGACGTTGTTGATGAGTGCAACCAACATTATGTTATCTGTACATTTGATAATATAGTGATGATATGATTATAGTATTGTGTTGTATGGGCCTAAAACTAGACCTGAACCCAGCCTGTATACCTTATTTCATCCATTACTGATCATTAGACTGTCAGACTATCCTTTTCCTTCTAGTGTTAACTGCTGAAAATCAAGGCCACATACCTTAGCCTACAGACAACACCAAACACATACACTAGACTAACAAATAACTGTGAGACACGACATGTACCAGTAGAGAGGTACACACATTTATGTAAACATGTTGTGCAGTATGGCAAAGGAGAGTGAGTGAGTCATTTGGCCTTTACACTCAACATTATGGGCTCTAGTTTCCCGGCGCAGCGCAGGTGGCGCAGGGTGGCGAACCCCGTGCAGAGCTAGTTTCGAGCAGCGCAACCCGAGGCGCGCTCAGTTTGGTAGTTTGGCAGACCGAGGTGCGCTGAGATGGGTGTGGCGGCGCAGCAGGGGGAGGTGTCGACAGATCCAGCT
>NC_065518.1:35163206-35184631 GCF_006386435.1 Epinephelus moara | reverse complement strand
GACCAAAACATAAGTTTCCTCCTGGGAGGAGTTTGGCTGTCTGATGCTGCTGCTCTCTTCTGCCATGGCGAATTGAGTAAACTCTCATTACACCTTCGCGCGGCGCATTTAAGGGCAAGGAGAGGGGCTCATTTGATTGGTGTGATGTGTGTAAAACCCACTCCACGCCTTCTCTCCTCCCTCTTTCCGACTTCCCTATGTGTCTTGCAATGACACTTCATGTTAGGCTGCACACACACACACACACACACACAAACACGCGGTGCGACCCTGAGCATGCTGCTGTTACCCTGAACATGGTCATTCCAGAGCTGACTGTAAGTTATCAGTGGGAAGAACACAGTGGGAAGAACACAACATGCAGGGGACAGCCCACACGACTCCAAGTGGACTTTTGTGCCAAATTTGAGGAAACAACCCTCAAGGCCTTCTTGATCAGGTTTGTGAGAGTGAGAAGGATTAATGGTCACAGTGACCTTGACCTTTGACCACCAAAATCTAAACAGTTCATTGTTGAGTCCAAGTAGAGGATTGTGCCAAAATTAAAGAAATTCCCTAAAGGGGTACATGCGATATCTTGTTCATGGATATGAGACAGGCGAGGTCACAGCGACCTTGACCTTTTACCCATGACCACCAAAATCTAATTAGTTTAATGTTTAATCCTACTTGCATTTGTGCCAAATTTGAAGAAATTCCCTGAAGGCAATTTAGTGTTCACAAGAATGGGACAGACAGACGTATGGACAGGCATATGTATAAACGTATGTAGTGACGAACAGACAGCCCTAAAACATAATGTCGGCGGCCATGGCTGTCACCGTCATGAAGGTATAAAAAAACATACATAGGGCGAGAGTTTGCATTTTCGGCAAATAGAGCCTTGTTTTACACAAACTCTGTCTACAGCAGGGGAGTCAAACATATGGCCCACGGGTGAGAAGCTGCCCGCCAAAGGGTCCAATCTGGTCCACTGGATAACGCTGGACACCTAATATTGATGCACTTGTGAAGGCTAAGGGTTTCCAATGAGGATAGAGCGTGCTAAGTGCTAAGCTAAACGCTTCTAGTTAAAATTCTCCAAACTTCCACTCCATCACTGCCACTCCTTTAGCACGGCTACTGTCACAACAAAGCCAGAAAAGCTCATTTGTGGGAGCAGATTTGCTGTTGGACAGTAGATGTTGCTGGTCAGAGTTGTGCTCTTATCACCGTTCATGTTGTAAGCTTGTTGTTAACTGTGTAGTCAACCCTCGGTTAACTTAGCTTTAAGTTAGCTACCTAGCTAACATTAACGTTAAGATATTGTTGTCATAGAAACAAAACCCACTGCAGAGCTGCAAGCGCTACTTTTATGAAGCACTGGGATGAAGCGCTCCCCAGTGCGCTGCCACTACTTTTCTGTTGCAGAAAAACATTATGGCCTCTAGTTTCCCGGCGCAGCGCAGGGTGGCAAACCCTGCGCAGAGCTAGTTTCGAGCAGCGCAACCCGAGGCGCGCTCAGTTTGGTAGTTTGGCAGACCGAGGTGCGCTGAGATGGGTGTGGCGGCACAGCAGGGGGAGGTGTCAACAGATCCAGCTTGGCGCAGTGACAGTTTCGTGCCAAAAGGCTTCGCCAAAGGTGCAGTAAAAGCTCGCCAGCTGAAACCAGGTCTACTGTCAACGCAGGGGGAGCGCAGAAGTTTGGCTGACCGGCGGACAGTGCGCACATGTCACCAAAACCTCACAGGCAGGTTTCCAGAATATCAGGCACATTAATAATGCAATAAATACCCAAAAAACCACTATTCAATGCAACTATCTGCAATCAGCACATAAATGTATCTCTATATCGACTGTCCCGTCACATCTGATGTCAGATCAAAGGGGACTGGCACTCTTTGGCACATTTGGCACGCGTAATGAAAACCCAACTTGATTTGATTAACACAGCTGCAAACTAATAAGTTCACATCCCTCTCAGCCAACCAGTGATGGACTGGCCATCTGGCATTTGGGCAAATGCCAGAACGGCCACATGGTGCTGTGTCCGCCGGCCAGCAGGCCAAAAAACAAAGAAATTAAAAATTAAAAAATTAAAGTCATCAAGTATTTTCTCGCGATCATTGAGTGATGACATTTGACATCTGACAAGTGACAAATGAATGATGGGTAATGCACTCAACGTCAACGACAACATCACAACAAGAAAAGTAAATGGATCAAGGCACGAAAAGACGGGTGGAGAAGGGTGGAGTGGAGAAAAAGAGAGAGAGAAAAAGGAAAGCTATGCTCGCAGAGAGTGAAAAGTATGCTAAAATATCAGATTTATTTACAAAAAAGTGTTTACCCGGCGGCGACAGACCGAGCACCTCTGCAGCAAGTGCAGCTAGCAGTATGGCCTCTGCCTCAGAGAAGAGCAAACTCCTTCGCAGCCTGCTAACTACTTAAAGGTAAGACATAATAATTATAATAATAATAATAAATAATAATAACTTAATTTGTATAGCACCTTTCAAAACAGAGTTACAACGTGCTTAACAATAAAAACAATTACACAATAAAAACAATTAGTACATAAAACATCGAATAATTTAAAAACAGTTACAATAATTAATTACCATCAATTAAGAAAAGTCCATACAATAAATGTGAGTCTTAAGAAGAGATTTAAAAGAAGACACTGAGAGACACATATTTATTTTTATTACACGGCCCTATTAAATGCTGTCTTCTGATTGGTCAGTCGTGGCATTCAGCAGTCTGATATTACTGTGTAATGACCTGTGTCATAACACAGTTGCTATGTAGCCCAGCGTTGCTAGGGACGTCAAACAACTTCAGAGGGAAAAAAACAAACAGAAGTGGCTGATTTTAACATTTCTTTTAACTTATTTGGAGAGTAGCTACAAGGATTTTGAGGAATGGGATGCCGCTGAAGAAAAAGAAATGGAGAAGGAAAGAAAAAAATCAAGCGAAAAATGGCACAAGGAACTGACACCTGAAGAGCTTCAAGTGATAGAGGAGGAGAAAGCTACTGTGCTACTACTGCTATACTGACGGACTTTCTCTGCCAAAAACAAAAGAACACGGATTTGAATACACACTTGGCAGTCATGCTTAATGACATTTTACGCGAGTTTTATGCCTCGGTTCAGTCCACTAAGCCTGGGTGAGTACAAAAGTTTCACCAAAAGTTGTCGAATCTGGTCGGTTTTCATGCACTTCGCGGAGGCAGACAACATTATTTATTTAACTGATAATTAGCCATGTAATAAGCGGGATAATGTTTAATGAGCCGGTGAATACTGGGAAAATAACTCCCTTCAGGAGAATATATTCCCCTGTCGGGAGTTATTTTCCCATTATTCACCGGGTCATTATACATTATCCCTTACTTATACTCTAGCTGTGCAGTGCTCTTGTCATGTTTTGGTGAAGCTATTGTAATATGCATTGTGGTTGGTGTAAGATTTATGTTTCTGTTGTTATAATTTGGTTGTGCTGTATTCTGTCCAAGAGAGGGCGCCTATGGTTAATGGTGGAAGTAGGCTAAGCCTTTAGGATGAAGTTGTGTGGTGTTTGATTTCAGATTTTCGTGTTTTGGTAGACATATAGTATTATTAACTGAGGTTATTAGTCTGGCCTTTGAACATGCCTGAATTTATGGGGGTTCTGCTGCTGCCTTATTATCTTGTGTGCTGTGCATTGTTGTCTCCTGTACCAGTGCGATTGTAGTGAGTTGATTGCGTGGTGTGTGTTCTGAATTTCTGCATTCTCATCATATGGTTAGCTTTCCACATGTTTCCATGCAAATCAATTGTATCATTCATAATGACTGTGTCTGTATATCTCCTCTTCTATTGTGCATCAAGGCAGTGAGTGAGTGTGTGAGTTTCTATGGTAGTTGTGGAACACTCTGGTGTCTCTGTGGCGCTCTGAGACGTTCCGCCAATGGTAGTGTTTTTTACGTTAGTATGTGTAAAATCATCAATCATAGTACCTAGTAATATGTGGGAGGGGGGATATGAGACACCACGCCTGTTCTTTCACAAATAAGGAACTGATGATCTAAAATGACGTAAAAATGCATATTTTTTTGTAAAACAATATGAAAATTTTTCACCCCTGGCTGGCCGATGCACCGCCATGGGGCCTCTGTGTCAAAAATGCCAGGGCCTCTTTTTGGTCCCAGTCCGTCACTGTGTGACACCCATCTCCACAGGAGATCTCACCTCACACCTCAGTGAGATTCAAGTCCCAAAACTTGATTGGACAGGACCTTTACAGTGACATGTGACTCTGATGTCACAGGCATCTGTAGATCTGTGCTCCCTTCCAACAGATCTCTCTTGCTCTACAGCTGCATAGCAGTGCACACCTCTTTCTGGCTGGGCCTGGAACAGCAGAGGCCCAGACCCTTGTTCCTTGCCCCAAACCACTAAAGGGAGGGCAATTGCGCATAGACTCTCTTGCAAACACAAGGTTTGCAACTAGCTTTCCAGCAACAAGGAACTAAGTGAGTCAGCACCCAGCGTCTAACTCTGCTAAACCCTAAGCGACCAGCTTCCTCAGAGTTTCACCTTTGGAACAAAGGACCCAACAAAGACTGCACCTGGAACCATCTTTTCCTTAGCCTTCTTCTGCCGGCTAACAAAGCAGTACACCACCAAGTGACTCTTTCTCCCATCCATTCAAGGATCGGTAACGTAACAACTTGGCATAGCTTATCACAGTTTTACAGGCTAAGCAAGACTGTTTAACTTGTTGTATGTCATTTGATGCTTTTCACTGAGTTATTGTTGTGATAGTTTGCAGTCAGGTCATTGATTAGTTGGCCTCGCCAAAGCTAAGTGTTTACTTTGCTAATACTGTTCACAAACAGATTCTTGTGCCCAACTAAACAATCTCTGCACTAATCCAGACCGTTTGCAACACATATCACATTGACACAGACTCATTAACAAATAAGCTTTCACCAGAGCTACACCCAAACAGGCATCTCAAAGTTCCCGCTTCTTTTCCTTTGTCTTTGTCCTGACCACACGGTCAGACAAACACCTCCCCCTGAAGCAAGCCTTGATTCGGCCGTTTTGGTAGTTCTCTGTTGTCAGCCATTTTGTTTTGTAGGCCAAATGGCTCCTTGATCACCACACCTGCCTTTGTCTTTCTCTTCTTTCTCTCTCTCTCTCACACACACACAAACACACACACACACACACACACACACACACACACACACACATATACACACCAAGCTTGTATATAGTTAAGTTAGAATTTGTGTGTTTTGGTTTGCTTTGCTAGTTTGTGAATAAATATATAATTCTCTGGAATCATACCTGCTGTCTGTTTAATGTTGCACAAGTGAATGAATAGTCAACCTCTGCTGCGTCAAGGACTCTGAAATCCTTCAGGCGTTACTGTTAATTTTGATTGTTGTCATTAATTTAATTATTAATCAAAACTCCAAATTAATAGTTTAGCGTATTTTATGAGACTGATATCTTTAACTGGCTATCATTTTTCCCTTTGTTAATTAAGTCACATTATTTAACATGATTATTAATTATTTCCGATAGCCAATTAAATCCCTACATATTTGGTGTCTCTTGGTGAGACCTAATGTGTTGACCCCAACATATTTGGTGCCGCCGTGTGAAGCCCGAATTTATGTTCCCAACATTTTTGGTGCTTCCGTGTGAAGCCCAATGTGTTGACCCCAACATTTGCATCAAGAGATTCATATCTAACCATTTTCATTTTACTTTTTGGGTGGTTCTTACAACAGAGGACATACAGTAAGCAGCATCTGTTACCTCCTTTGATTTACCTGTGCCTGTCACACCACTATTAACAGTAGAAAAAAAATGTTTTCTCAACCCTATTTCACCTAAAATAACTTCAATCTCAGCACTGGAAAAGTTTTTCTTTCATTCTGTCTCGTTCTTTGTTTGCTCCATGTTCACAGGTTGACAGGATGCACCTATCCATAGTAATTATCGCCTCCTTATATAGTGGTCACTGGCTATTTATGGCCGGGATGAATGCTAATTGCTGACTAGCGGGAGCACGCTGTCAATTTATTATTGATTGTCATTCATGAACATACACGTGCCTATTATCAAATCCGAGTTTCCTGCGGTAATCAGGAATCCAGTGTACGTTTTTAGTACCAATGTTTTTTATGTACAAATCTACTCACAGATTTTCTAACATTCCATGAATGAGACCCAGTGAACATTGTGCAAAATATTGTCAATCATCAACTTTAGTACAAAGAATCTGTATCAGACTTGTATCTTTACGTCCTCATACTATCACTACTCAGATGAGATCAAACTAGGCTGTTTGTGGCCCATGAATTCAACTGAGTTTGACACCCCTGGTCTACAGAATATCAAAGAAGACACACATGCCAGCTGTCTCTACCCCCTGATGTGACACAAACACATAGGCAATGCTATCATTATTGATCTACAGTGTGCATGAAATGTTTAATTCTCAGCACATCATGAAGGTTGATATCAGCTTTTGTGTATCAGCCCTCTTTCTTGCAGGGCTGGCCTTGGTATTCTTTGCTTGTTGTTTTGCCTCTGTACATGTTGTGTGGAAAAGTGTGTGTGTGTGTGTGTGTGTGTGTGTGTGTGTGTGTGTGCGTGTGTGCGTGCACGCGGGTTGTGCTTGGAGATGAGTCTGGTTGTATTGTATGTCTGCCATATGTGTGTGAGAAATGAGCATTCCCATTTCTATGGGTGTATCTCGGAAGCAAGTCTAACACCCAAGGAGAAAGCCTCATCATTCTTAAAGCACTGGCTACAAGTGGAGCTGGAGGTTTGGGTTGTTGTGTGTAGGGTCTCCAACTGGGTGCAGGATAGCCCCTCTGTTGGATTTTCAGCCCTGCAGTCCCAAAACAAGATGGCTGTGCCAGTAACCTGCTGCGACATCCACTCAGCCATGGCTGCAGACAAAAATCCAAGAATTGTAATGGTGCTAAGCTTGAAACTGAAATGTGAGATGGGACAAAGAAAAGAGTGGACAAGAGCCGAAGACATGAGAGAATGAGAGATCATGTGTTCTGATGTGCAAACTGTTTCTTTTGTGGCAGACTTGGTTCAGTATTTATTTATTTTTTCTGGTGATGCCTTTCTAAGAGTGACATGCAATAGATATCGTACAGAACAGATCAACATGATAAATTAACAGTGATCCATATGACAAAATGAGACATAAATAGAGACAGAGAGAGGTGCAGGAGAGACAGTAATGATAATAGCTTACAACAACATTAAGTAATAATATTACAATAATAATTACGGCTATTGTGGTACAATATGTTGTAGGTATATATTAATATATGATAGTATGTGTATGTGACAATAATCATATGTGTATAATAGAAGTATGACGACTAATAACAGCAGCAGTAGGCGGCATCAGGCAGGACCACGGCAGCAGCACAACCACACACGTCACACTATCCAGGCACCGCTGTGATATAAGTTAACCTGCGAGACAGTGGAGCACAAAGGCTTCCTTTTTGTTAAGTAGTAGCTGACATGCACCAATATCCCATGCTCAAAATAAGACTAAAAGCATTCATGTTTTCTTCCAAGTGAGTTTTAAATCCTCCATGCACTCTAAACACAAAGCAGAATGTGTGCAGTGTTGGGAAATAACCAGTTACATGTAGTTGCATATCAATCAACCTTTTTATTTAGACTCCAGGGCCATTAAAAAAGACGGACAAACATACAGTATTTAAAAAAGACAGTCATACCAGTGTTTCCACATAGCAGACTGGTATCGTACAGTACTGAGGACAGGGTTCGTCAACATCATTATAATGGCATTACAAGAACTGTTAAGTCAACATATAAATTTGAATATCAATCGTCTCAAAAGAGCATGAAATGTGATTACTTGTACTTTACAAAAAAGTTCACTTGCATAATGTACAATACGTAATTAAATCACAGTTACTAATCCAAATGTTGGTGATTACAAAAAGGTTACACAAAAAAAGATATTTTCTTTTTGGTCAAAAGTTTCTGTTGATTTGCTTTGCTTTGTCAGCAAAGCCTTAAGGAGAAATTTTAGTACTGTATTTATGCAGCTATGCATTTAGAACCTTTCAGCTTTAATAAACTGGCTTACTGTCATGTCGTAATGGAAATGGGGAGTTGTTTTACCAACATTCCATTCACCAAAATTTAGCACAATGTATAAGAATGGCTATTTTAATCAGACATGTCACTCACTCCACGGTTATCTCCCCACCTACAGTAGTTTATAGAGAGTAATGGAAATGACCCTTCCTAAGTCCTTTCAAAGTCTTTTCACTCTGTGTTCCAATAACAGTTGAGCAAGCGCAGTACCTCAGTCAGCTTTCCTTTTTCCTGTTAAACCTAGATATGCTATGAGCTAGGCTCATCTATGCTGAAAGGAAAACCAAATTTTGAAGATGGTTAAAGGATGTGTCACACTTGTCACATTACATTGGTATCACAGTCTTCTCAGACACATGGTGTTGCAAGTCACATGTTAAGTTAGCTAATCTTAGCAAAACTCTAGCTCTAACTCTAACTCTAAATCGAACTCTAATTAACTAGCTAACATATAGCTTCATCTAGACAAGTCACCTGAATGACAGATCAAAAATGTCAGGCAGGTTTGCATCCTCATCTTATTTCTTTGGTTACTGTTAAAGAGATTTGGAAAAGGACAGATAGGTTGGTTGCTAAAATATTTTCAAGATGACATGAATTATCATTAGCCAGATTAAGGATGATGATTCTATGTTTATATCATCCCTGTAAGGCTACATGCCACCCTGATATATTGTCTGGTGTTGGATTTGTCCCTGCATTAACAATGCAGTGGAATAGCATGAACAATATCTTTTTCACTTGCTAATTTTAATTTAATTTAAATTTTATATACTTTATTAATCCCCGAGGGGAAATTCAATTTTACACTCTGTTGTCAATTACACACAGGTCCGAACACACACATGCACAAACTGGACCTATACATGCACTAAGTGGAGAGATGTCAGAGTGGGTTGCCCATGACAGGCGCTCTGAGCAGTTGGGGGGTTCGGTGCCTTGCTCAGGGGCACCTCGGCAGTGCTCAGGAGGTGAACTGGCACCTCTCCAGCTACCAGTCCACGCTCCATATTTTGGTCCCGACGGGGACTTGAACAGGCGACTCTCCGGTTCCCAACCCAAGTCCCTATGGACTGAGCTACTGCCACCTAGCTGGCCGCATCACAGCTAATTCAGGATAGCTAATGCTAATGGAAGATGAGGCCCAATTAAAATGCATTTCTAGCTAAAAGAACGACATCACAGTAATGTTACACAACTTGTTACTATACAATATATGTAAGGTACATTGTGTTAAGAGCACATGGAGAAATTAAAACTCACCTGGAAGTAAACATGAATGCTTTTAGTCCTGTTTAGAACATGGGGTAGTGGTGCACTTTCTGCACCCCTTGTGGCCAAAATGAGTATTAACACAACAAACACATAAAATATCCTGTAAACAAAGAAAAAGAAAAACAAAACCTAGGAGTGGGACATCTGGACACTTGCTAATGGAATTGGATCATTTTGTAGACTACAACTTAACAAGATTATCCTGCAAAACTTTTTTTCACTTGTTTTTTAGTCATAAACACAGGACAGAAAACAATTCATGGGGTAGTTGTGTACTTCAGCCTCTGAGAAAAATTATCCTGACCAAAAACAAAAAAAAAAAGCCCTACCAAAACCTATTCCAACCCATTTTTTAAAAAAACGAATGAATAATAATAATCATTATAATAATAATGATGATGATGATGCTGGTTATTATTATTGTTATTGTTATTATTATTATTATTATTATTATTAATAATAATAATAATAATAATAACAATAAATTAATTAATTAGTTAAAAAATAGGAACCTGGAAAGATAGTAGTCTTAAGTCATAAACTCAGAAAGGCGAACAATTTAGATCAGACTTGAATCAATAGATTTAATTTTATTTTGTTCTCACTCGCCTCCTGGGGCCTCCATTAGGAATGCTACACTGTGTATTCAGATCACAGAAATGATTGTAGTGAGTGCAATGTTAGTAAAACTGGTTGAACCGATGGACCAAGCAACAGCTATAAAACAAATAACTTGTTATACCCTATAGTTTAAGGCTGTGGAAAAATACACTAATTTACCGCACATTTAGTAAGATATTATACAGTATTAGTGGTATACAATCTCAAAACAGCTTTACTTATTGTTTTCAGATATAAGTGTAAATGGCATTCAAAAGTTTTCTTAGCAGATTTTCAACTATGGTAATAATGACAAACAACTGGCAATGCAATATTTATCTTAAAGATGTCTGACAAACAAATAGAAATTATACTGTTCACCACTCATCACAGTATTCTCACAGACTGAGAGGACAAACTGCATCACTAATCCCAATCCTGCAGGTCCCCATTCAGAGCTTTTAAAAGGATAAACTCAACAAAATTGGAAATTCTTAACATTCAGTGTCAACATCTCCCTATTTACCATCAGTCAGTTGTACTTAGCAACTACATTGCAACACAACTATTAAGTGCCTGTCTGAAATGTCATGATGCAGTCATTACTTTAATGCAACACTAACCTGCATGCTAGAAACATGGTGAAATTTTAGCTCTTCAATCCAACACACTGTTCCTGGATCTCACTGTGGACATGCCCACAGATGGCTGATTCAGAGCTTTGGAGAGCAAACACAGCGTGCATCAAAACCCTGACAATATCAGAAATTTAGGGTGCTTTCACACCTACCTCGTTTGGTTCGGACTTTAGGACTTTTCCATTTGATCCGGACCAAATTTACAGGTGTGAAAGCTCCCCCGGACCATGGTTCGTACCAAAGACCCGAAATGTGGTCCGACCAAAATAGGTGGTCTTGGTCCGGACCAAACGAAATCATGGTTCGGACTTTTGCAGTGTGAAAGCTTATTTTTCGATAGTTCGGACTTTAAAACCTTTAACCCTATGGACCCGAATGACGCATAGTGCGTCCAAATTCACACCTGTTCTTCTCTGTGGATTTTGTCCGCGACTGTGTGTCATAGCAAGAAGAATGTGCATATCACATGAAACAGCGGAACAGTAGCTTTCCGCCTTTGCGCACCCAGACAACTTTAGCCTAATTATGCATGCATGACAGGGCAGTTGTCACCATATACATTGAGGGAGACAAAAACCACTATTCAATGCAACTATCTGTAATCAGCACATAAATGTATCTCTATATCGACTGTCCCGTCACATCTGATGTCAGATCAAAGGGGATTGGCACCGTTTGGCACGTGTAATGGAGCTGCTGTGCCCCTGGCTGTGCGGCCGGCTCGCCCGTCTCATCCTCGTCCTCCTCCTCCTGCTGCTGTGGCGTGGCACCGTGTGGCACGTTTGACACGCGTAATGGAAACCCAACCTGATTTGATTAACACAGCTGCAAACTAATGAGTTCACATCCCTCTCAGCCAACCACAAACAGCCACAGCATCAGATAGGGAGTATATATTCAGCATCTGTCATCTTAGAAAAGTCAAAAGAAAAGAAACAGAGTGAGACTGCGAGAGAGAAGAGAGAGCGCGCGCGCACACGAGAGAAACGCTGTCAACAAATTGTAAGTTATGTTCAGTGTCTTAAGGGTTTACTTCCTTCATGTGATTGCCTATACAAATGTTAAAATGTTCTTGCTTAACGTGATCTACAAAGATGGATAACATTATTGCGAGGAGGAGGAGGACGCTGCTGCTCTCTTCTGCCATGGCGAATTGAGTAAACTCTCATTACGCCTTCGCACGGCGCATTTAAGGGCGAGGAGAGGGGTTCATTTGATTGGTGTGATGTGAATCGGCTGTGTAAAACCCACTCCACGCCTTCTCTCCTCCCTCTTTCCGACTTGCGCAGGTAGGAGGGACGGAGGTGGGAAAGAGGAGTAGCTGTGCCAGAGCGCACGATGTGCCAAACTTGCAAAACACCTAGTTGGCAAAGCGCAGGTGCGCTGCGCCTCCCCCTTGCCCGGTCTGCGAAACTAGAGGCCACGTAGTTAACGTCAATATGTCATTTGGTCCGGTCGCCTTAATGTAGTGTGAAACCAAACCAACCGGACCAAATGTATACAATGTAGCAAAAACACGGACCTTGGTCCGGACTTTTAGGTGTGAAAACCCCCTTAGAATCAAATTCTCACAGTGTGACTGCTGTTGCAGTACAATGCACACGTCTACAAACCAACCAATTGGAGACATGAAATTATGCAGAATGCACTGGCCAACAAGACATACCCTAGACAAACACTGTGCAATCCATATTGGCATGTATATATGTAAATTGCTGTGACTGCATATTTACCGTAGAGGCATATATTGAGTGGTAAAATTTACTGTACTATCTCCAGGAAACCAGTATTCAGAGAGCAAAGAGATCAGACAACATCCTTAAACCTTGTTCAGACAAGACACCAACTCATTATAATTGCATCTCTTGAGGTTTGAAAATGAAACTCTTTACAACTGTAATTTAAATATAAGTAGTGCAGGGGTGAAGTGTGTCTTCCTGACTCACTAACCTGTGTTTGTGTTTTGAGGAACGTGGATAAATTGGTAATTACAGAATAGAATGAAATGATAAACAACGGCAATTCAAAAAAAGTTGGGTTGCTGTGTAAAACATAATAAAATAAAAACATAATAAAAACCGAATTCAATAATTTGCAAATCGTCTTTGGACGATCCTGCTTTGGAATAAGCAGGGACATCATCTGGATGCAAGCATCTGTTACTCCATAACTTCTATGTACCTTTCAGCATTCATGGTACCTTCACAGATGTTCGAGTTACCCATGATGCCATGGACACTAACACACCTCCATACCATCACAGATGCTGGCTTTGAACTTTGAGCTGGTGATAGTCTGGATCGTCCTTTTCCTCTTTAGCCTGGAGGAGACAATGTCCATGATTTCCAAAAACAATGTCAAATTTGGACTTGTCAGACCACAGCACACCTTTCCACTTTGTGTCAGTCTATCTCAGATGAGGTCGGACCTAGAGAAGTCAGCAGTGTTTCTGGATGTTGTGGATATATGGCTTTCACTTTGCATGGTAGAATTGAAAAAACTTCAACTCAGAGCGGAAAAGTGCCCCATGTCATCCCTGTTTTTTTCCCATTGTTCAGTCAGATGATTTGAGAGGCGGGCCTTCTGAAGTGGTCACGACAACAAGTTGGTAAGGAGGTGAAACTGGTGGACTTTACAAACCGCAGTTACCATCATCTCAACAGAAAACAGTAGGCATGCAAGCATATAAGTGCAGTACTTAAAACGGCCATCATGGAGGTGAAGCTCCTGGACAGATCTCTGTTTCCCTGTGCCCCAACAAACTATTTACAGACACCCTCAACCAGAGTTACAGCAAGTACCCTCTGCCTGTCCAGTTTAGTAACTAACTACTAATTACTGTGAAGTAAATAAAATAAAATACCATATAAAAAACAGTACATTGATTATACACGAAGGTTAGTGGAAGGAGGTGATGGGCTGGTTGCCTGGCAACAATGAGAGGTGTGACAAGCAATTTTTTTACTCATGACATTCAATGTGACATTCAGGAGGGTTAAGGGTTAAGAAACATAGTTCCTAAACTGTTGGGACTGTTTGCCTACACAGTTATTCACAAAAACCTCGTGCCATCCTTGCTTGTGAACAGCTGAGCCTTTTGCGGATGTCCCTTTCATACCCAATTATGACACTTGAACTTGTTAGTAATTAACCTTTTTATCTGAGGAATGTTCCAAACAGGTGTTTTTTGAGCATATCACAACTTTCCCAGTACTTTTGTTGTTCTCATTCCAACTTTTCTGAAACGTGTTGCAGGCATGAAAGTGTATGAGTTACAAAAACAAAGTAAATTTTATCAGTTTAAACATTAAAGACTTGTCTTTGTACTTTATTCAATTAAATATAGGTCAAAAAGGATTTGCAAATCATTGCATTCTGTTTTTATTTACACTTTACACAGCGTCCCAACTATTTTGAAAGTGACAAAAATAACAAAAGTCAACATTCAATTATGCAAGCCAAGTCTGATTTCCCATTCAATACTGGCAAAACTAAATTTGTTATTAAAAAGTATGCTAGGAGTTCATACTGGAGGTCATTTGGAGTAAAGGTAAAATGTTGGCAGATATACTATTAAATCCACAATACAGTAAATAAACTGCTGCGCTTATCCTCTCAGCTCGTGTCAGTGCTGTGGCCTGGATCTGAGGGCCACTCTGGTGTCTCATCTCCCCACACAAAAGAGCACCTTGCCAGGCACGTAATCCTCTCAGACCCCTGTAGAGCCCGGAGCTCTGGATCTCCCCTTGGAAGCTGCAGCTAACCACTAACCATTTCTAGCATCTGTGCAGTTCTCAGTAAATACAATGAGTGCAGAGATTTCAATTGTATAGTTGTCCGGGGGTCTAGAGAAAGGGGTTATTTTTGAATTGCATGTTAATATATTATGCACACATTGTCAGTGATGTTCAGGGATTTTTCTGGGGAGTGAACAATGATGCAGAGAGGGGAAGGTTAGAAAGGGAAGAAGTGATGGTCTGTTCACATCCTTCCAAGAATCTCCCCCAAAGCTACAGAATCTGTGCTACTTTTTAAATAGCCAAATCAGTTATACTTTGAGAGCAACCCCCCAACACACACGCACGCACACACGCACACACGCACACACGCACACACGCACGACACCTTGTTACTTTATTGTATCCCCAGCCAAAAACACAAAAATGGTTTGGAGTTTTTATCTTAGAGTCTAACTTTGTAGAATTACGCAATTTCTGTGTTTGAGATTTCCTTGGGATGATGAAACCCAAGAGCGATTCATTAGCCTAAACTCGGAGATGCAAAGCTAAGGTTCAAAACAGGACAGGAGACTTGTAGATGGGATAGCGGTATATTGATCTCATGACCCACAATCTGAACATGTGGCACCTGTAGTTTTGGTGACTTGGTGCAGATTACAGAAGAAACTAAGGATTTGTTGTTGCCTTTCATTTCTGAGCCGATCATGTTCATACAGACCTATTACAAACTGGACAAGAGGTGAAAACAATTGAAATTAAAGCTGCAAAAGCTGCTCTTATCATCCCCGTTTCAACTTCTTTTCACTCTCCATTGTATCATATACATGTTACCATGGTTACCATAAACTATAAAAGACTGATCTATTGACATGATGATGATGATGATGATGATGATGGATTCAACACTGTTTAATCATTTGGATTATGATCACATACTGACTATCACAGAGTCCTGTGGTCAGTCTGTTTTGCTTTGACACCACAAACTAACAAACCCAGTTCATTTGAACAAAATCAAACAGGTTAGGTGTAAATCAGCCCAAGTTTTTTAAGTGAGGATGTGGTAAGATATGAGGAAAAGGCAAAGGCAACACATTCTCAAGCTGCGTTCACACCAAACACGAATTCGCAAATTTGCGCGTCAAGATTACATACAAAGTCAATGCAAAGACGCAATTAGACGTGAATTCGCGCCGGGCGGCGTGATGGACGCGTCTAGCGCGACGCGATGGACGCGTCTAGCGTGACGCGATGGACATGATAGAGGCGTCTAGCGCGGCACGATAGACGCGAAATTCGCATCCAACGCCTCATCGCTCGAGTTGAAAATATTGAACTTTTGAGGCGAATTCGCGTGATGCTGTGCCGCGAAAGCCAATCAGCGTTGAGATTCTCCCGATGTCACTGGCGTGTGTCAACAACGTCCAGTTGCTGACACAACAATAAACTGCTACTCACCGGAGACAGATGGACAGACGCTCCGCAGCTGAAATGGAGCGCCTGTAGTTGGTGTCCTGCTGGGAGATCCTGGCGCCAACCCTCGCCAACAGGTCCTCAAACTGGGCCCCAGTCAGCCTGAAGTACCGCTGAAAGCGGCTATCATCCAGACGGAGTTCCTGGAGGAGGTGGTGAAACTCGCCGAGCTGGATGCGCTTGTTTGTTAGTTTGGCCCTCCGACGCATCTGGGACTTCCAGAGCAGGTACAAAGCAGCGATGGTGGTTATCTCAGCCATGGTCGTCAGTGGCTACCCGGAGCTATATGATACTACGTGTCTACTCTACAGAGACCGCAACAAAAAGGAGCAGGCTTGGGTGAAAGTCCCCGAGGAGACTGGTCTACTTGGTAAGTTCTGTGTCCTTAATTAGTTTGCAGAATGGTTGTACTATGAACGTTAGCACTAGCTTAGCTCCAGTTAGCACAGCCGGCTTCCCCGCTACTCGCGCGAATGACGCGATAACGCGAATTAACAAAATGGTCAGGCGTCTAAACTCACGCGTTACGGGCGGCGCATTACTCGCGTTACGAGCGAGTAATTCGCTTCACTCGCGCCCGGTGTGAACGCTACATCACTCTGACCTGGTCACATATCGACTCATATCGAGATATGATGTACAAGGTACCCTGGGTGCGTCGGTTGTTCTGGGATGCAGAGTCAACTTCAGCCTGTTACATGCATGGTCTGTTTTCAAAATACACTGATGTTTTCACAAGGAATGTACAGTTTGCATACAGTCACTTTAAAAAAAAAAACAATAGGTTGGTACAATACCGCAAATTGATGTTTTAGAACTTCAACAACAAATGCACGTGGTTACATTTAGCCCAGTGGTTTCCAACTGGTCTAGCCAGGGGGTCCAGATTTCTCCGTAACTATCAGTTCAATGTCCAGGCAGTAATATATTCAGCATCATACTTACGTTTTGCAATGTCATCACGCTAGTTTTCTGTCTCTCTCAAGTCGCTGTCCGATAGTCACTGACTCTACAGCAAGAAACTGCACTTAAAAATAAAAGCTGTGTGCCAGAAGTTTGCTGTCCTTCAATATTAAGTGTGTTTTATACAAACTTGACAGGTTCACAAGTCACTTGTGGTCCATTCAGATTGAACACGTGGCCAACTTTTGGACCGCGACCCAATAGCTGGGAGCCACTGGTTTAGTCAACACATACATGTTTATGTTTAGTTAATGAAAGCATGTGGTTGGGTTTAGGAAAATAGAACAGGGTCGGGCGCTGTTAAATAATAACAGCAACTAACCATATATCATGCAATACAATTTTTTTTTGTTGTGCCGGAAGTCACTGCCCAAGCACCGATATTCAATGACTTCAGAGTGAGACTGGGTTGGCAAAGGTGAAAAGAAAAGTAAATCCAAACACACACACACACACACACACACACACACACACATAAACATTCTAAACACAGTATCATTTAACATAACAGCATGATACGGCCAACTTGAGTGTACAGACCAAAAAACAAGCTCTCCAAGACTGCACACATTGCAGGAAAGGTGACTCGCGAGTCCGGGAACAGCTTTGCAATAGTGGTGCCTTCACAGAAGGTTGCAGATACCTCACACCCACTACACTCAGAGTTTAACTGCTCCCATTTGGCCGTCGATTTTGGGTCCCAGGGGCCAACCAGAACATATACAAAGAAATATTTTATTCCCTATGCCATACAGGCATTAAACACAGAATGACTGCATCAGTGAATACTTGTTATTAAATGAGATTTGCTCTCTTGTACTATTTAAATGACATTTTTGCCATTTTACTCCTGCCTATTTATACTATTGTGTACTGTATACTGTATATTCCATATGTTTTAATGGTGTGCTGTGTTATGTGTAGTCTATGTGCCTTTGATAGAAGTACTTGAGAGAAGCTAAAATTCCACAGAGGTAGACAATGAAGACATTTTTTAGACATTTTTGTGGATTTATGTCTTTTTTAAAAAAAGAAAAAATCATGGCAGGTGAGTGTTAAGACTCAGAATGGAACATTGCTGGAATTCCATTCAGTCTTTGCCAGACACAAAATAAAATACAATTTAGAACCAAAGGAGTTAACAGTGCAGAAGAGGCCTACCTGTTAGAACAGCTGTGGTCTTCTGCAGCCGGGATGTCGAGGAAATATGAGGAGCCTCTGTTAAACTGTCAGCATCTCTCCATCTATCCAACTGTCTGATGAAGAAAAATAAACACACAGACACAGTCTTCAATGGATTTAATTCAACCTTTCATTCATCAAAGTCAACAGACACCCATCATTTCTGAAGTAAACTCACACAGGTCCACACATCAACACTGGGAGCTGTGCCAGGTAAACAGCCATCAGTCACTGAGTGCACACACTGGAGGAAGCAGGGATTCAGTGCCTTGCTCGAGGGCAGCTTGACAGCAGCAGATTACCCATGAGCCTTAACTCCGGTCAATGCTCTAACCTTTGTAGAAGCGGCTGTCAATATTCAACGGTGATTACATTCTGTCAATATAAGGTTAGATCTTAAGGAAACATATGGCAGGAGGTACAGAGGACACACAGTTGATAGCAGAGACAACGAACAAAGGTGACTTTAACCTGCACCTGCATCAATTCATCAGCAACTCAATACTGCAACAGTGAACATCTACCAAGGCTAAGGCTAGATTCAAGTCCACCGTCACCTTTTCTCCATGTTTCTGGCTTTCATTGTACAAGAAGTTCATCAAATTGCATGACTGCTATATAAAGCATGTGATACACAAGTGAATACATACACATACATACTATATGTGCATGCATGCACATGGACAAACAAGGGATCGCCACATGATGCAGAGCTAAATAGGGCCGAGCAGTAAAATGAAATTATATGACAAATTGTATCTTAAGTTTTTGTGTAATATGTTAAAAGTTGTACCAATAATAGCTGTCTACAGTATATTATCCATAAACTGTGATATAATTAGTTTGATTTGGTAATGCTATGAGAGTCGATACTGCGGTACCACGGATATAATTCTTCCAGACCTGACAGGGCAGCATATATGCCCACAAGTGGTCCAGTCTGCCTTTAGATAGCCAAAAGAAAAAGAACGCATACCAGCATGAAAAACAACACATGGAGGATGGTAACAGCTGCAGTTGCAGTGAAAGCTCCGCCTCAACTCATCAGAAGATCAGTTTTTGGCTTGACTGCAGAATGCAGGCCATCCCTATAAATGTGACAGTCTGTCCGTGATTGAGTGATGAAGTTACTCCATTGGTCAGAGTGATTGATGACATGAGTATTTATGTTTCCCCATTTGTGTTGCTCTTTCTAAATGAATAGGCTCTAGCTATAGACTGGCACTGACAAAGACCTCCTGTTCCTTTTTTGTAAACTGTTACCATGGGTGCATTGGGTGTTGACATTCTGGGATGCCATGTCAACTTTAACCTGTTTACATGAATTGTCTGATTTCAAAATACACTTACATGTTGGCAGGAAATATACAATCTGCATACAGTCTCTTTCAAAATAAATGCAAAACTTCAGTACAACACCGTGGATCGACATTTTTTTCCTTAAACAACAAACGCATGTGGTTACATTTAGCCAACACACGTGGTTTGGTTTAGGAAAAAAAAAGGATTTGGCTTTGCAATCTAACAGGAAGTCAACACCAGGCTCCTGGGTGAAAGTCGTTGGTTGTTGTAACCATCCACTATCCCTGCTGCCCACCCTACTTGGACTTCCACCCTCTTAACTTGCATTGTTGTCTCAACACATTCCTGATGCCTGACACCATTGTGCACTGTTATCGTATAATGGCAACCGGCTGCATATCACGTTGTCGTGAAAGGACTTTTGTTTTGTTTTGTTTTTTGTCAGTGTCTGATGCTGGGAGTCACTGCCCAAGAACTGGTATGTGATGACTTTGGCGAGAGAGCGGGTTGGTGGAAATGAAGCTTTTATTTACATCTGTTTAACAGATAAGAAACAAGTAATTGTAAATAACAATCATAAAATCGCATTTTAAGTCTTGTGTGTGATTTACCCTTGCTTCATATGAGTAGACAAAATCTCTGCTAGCAACTGGGCTAATTTATGCAACAGGGAATGTCATAGGTTTATGCTTACAACATGGATATGTGGGGGAAAAGTGACTACTTTAAGGCAACTGTTTAGTTGTGTTTAAGTTATAAAATTTTGTAATATTACCTTTGTTAAAAGCTGCCATTGTTCCCAGCTTCAAATGAGTGGAGGAAAAGACTACAAGCTGCTAGGCTAATTTATGCAAAGTGAAATGTCATGAGTTGTATAAAATCAAGCAAAAAGCAGTTTGATCAGTGGGTAATGTCATAGCTCCAGAGAAAACATGTCCGTTCTGCTGTGTGAGTGTGTCTAACTGTGTTGTTCATCATTTTAACATGTATTTACATGAATTCATTGCCTGTGCTGTACACGAAAGACTGTGATTCTGTTTTCTGTTCCAATTTAAAAGCAATTTTTGTATCAAAAATTAAAAGACCTTAAACATTTTATACTCGATCCAGCCATATACTAGGTTTTGACCAATTGGAGCCAGAGCAGAAGTGCCAAAAACTGTAGTTCCTCTTATGACCACTTGAGGCTGGCTCTACAAACCAGTCAATCCCCATAGACCCCCACTTAAAATGCCCAACTTTCTAGCAGAAATAGACATGTTTACAGCCTTGTACAAAAAACAGTCCCTAATGCCGGGTTCACACTACACGTTATCAGCCCGATTATAGCCCAACGCAGCAACGTACGGTGTCGAACGACAATGAGTGTCGTATGCAGTAATACATCATTTCATCTCGTGTAGTGTGTCATAGTAGATGACAACCAACGCCACGTCTGGGACGGCTCATGATGTTCCAACAGCAAGTCTAGCGTGTTTGATTTTCTTTTTGTTGTTCACGATTTCTCCCGTCACAGCCGTCACCTTGAGCAATAGAAGCACAGAGCGATCTGCTGCCGTAGACAACTGTACGACAACAACACCCCACCCTTTTAGATATTAGTAAAAAGGGAAAATTTATTTTAACAGACACAGTGACTGAAATACTACTAACCCAATGACATCACGTACGTTGTGAAAGATGACTGGGGATACTTGGTGTGGACCATTGTGTAGTGTGTCATGTCAGTCGGCCAAGTCACGGCACGATTTAATGACTCTACAATCACCTAATGTGACATAGTGACTGTTAAAACGGACAGAAATGTCGTGTAGTGTCAACCAGGCATTAAGCTAATTTCCCCCTTCATGACAACTGTAAAGAGGGGTGAATCTGTTTTTATAATTCATCCATTGTATTAAGGCATTTTTCGGCACTACCTTATTCTCTATAGCTGATGTAACGTGAATTACTTCTGTGTGGGATCAATAAAGTTCTTATCTTAGCCATCTGAGATGATCAAATACATTGTTTTTGGTGCCTAACTGTTTCCCAAGTATATTAGTGCGTGTGTGAATGAATAAACGAGAGGCATTAACGTAAATTTCTTTGTAGAAAGGCGCTTT
>NC_065518.1:35156421-35162691 GCF_006386435.1 Epinephelus moara | reverse complement strand
AATTGTGCAGTCTCCCCTCACTGCACCTCTCGTACCCCTATTACCAGAAGATCTGATATTAACGTATCCAGATAGAGCAGGAGGAGCTGAACCATGCAAGATCTTATATACCAGACAGATGTTTTTGAATATAATGAGGTTTTCCCAACTAAGCAATTTATATTTATTCAGTATATGACAATGATGAAATCTGAAAGGTTTCTTGTCTAATATTTTAAGTGCTTGTTTATATAATGATTCAATTGTTTTCATTATTTTGGTGTTTACAGTAGACCAATTTGTCAGACAGTATGTGATGTGGGAGAGAACCATCGCGAAGAAGTACATCTTGGCTGCTTCAGTTTGATAAACTGAACTTAACTTTGTTCCTGACTTTCTTAATGTGGGTATTTAGCTGAGGTTTGAATCTATGTGCAGTCCTAGGTATTTGTATTCTGTAACTATATGTACCCTCTCTCCAGAGATGAAAACATCTGGCATCATATTTATGTTAGTTTTTTTCTTAGAGAAAAACATACAGACTGTTTTTGACAGGTTAAGTTGCAGACAGGACAGTTTACGCCAGGCTGTGATTAATAACATACCATCTGCTAACTTTGTTGCAACTTCCTCTGGTGTTTTTCCATGACCAATTATAACTGTGTCGTCAGCATACATTAATATATCACAATTATCACACACAAATGGTAAATCATTGATGTACATGCTGAACAGAATAGGACCGAGTATTGAACCTTGTGGGACACCAGTTGATAATTGCAAGGGGTTGGAGTTACGATTTTCAATTCTAACAATTTGAGAACGAGATGAGAGGTAGGATTTGATGAGGCTGATGAATTCCATGGAGAGATTGAAGTTCAGGAGTGTACCAGGCATAATGCAAGTCCTGAGTCTGAAATATGTCTGTCAGCGAGTCCTACTCCACCTTACTCCACCTATTTAGACTCCACCGTAGACAACGGCAGCATTTCTCCGACCACATAGCGAGCCACAGGCTCCGTGGCTTCTTTCAGACTGATAGGTTTCACGTTATCTCCATAATTAGAACCAAACGACAGCCGTTGCTGTTTCGGAGCTGAAGGACCAGCGTTCTAACAGTAACGGAAGTAATTGATGTCTTGTTTGAAAATGTAGTTAAGTATTTGATTACTCAAACAGCAAACTAACGCGTTAGGTTACTTGTTACTGCAAAAAGTAATCAAAGTACTCTAACGCGTTACTTTGTAATGCGTTATACCCAACTCTGTTAAGGCCTAGACATAAGTACATTTTATTGCACCATACTATGCTGTAATGCATCCATCCATCCATTTTCATTTGCTTATCCGGGGCTGGATCGCAGGTGCAGCAAGCCAAGCAAAGCACCCCAGACGTCCCTCTCCCCAGCGTCACTTTCCAGCTTCTCCTGGGGGATCCTGAGGTGTTCCCAGGCCAGATGAGATATGTAATCCTTCTAGCATGTTCTACTTCTGTCCCTGGGCCTCCTACCAGTGGGATGTGCCTAGAACACCTCTAATGAGAGGTGGCCAGGAGGCATCCTGATCAGATGCCTGAACCTCCTCAGATGAGGAGGCTGAGCCCAGCTACCGCACAGAGGAAACTCATTTCAGCTGCTTGAGCCCTTGATCTCACTCTTTCAGTCACTACCCAAAGGTTATGACCATAGGTGAGGGTTTGGACATACGTAGATGGACCAGTAAATCTAAAGCTTCACCTTCCAGCTCAGTTCCCTCTTCACCACAACAGTCCAGCACAGCGCCCACATCACTGCAGATGCACAAGAACAAGACCCTGAGATACTTGAACTCCTCTGCTTGAGACAGTAACTCTCTTCCAACCCAGAGGGGACAATCCAGCATTTTCTGGCAGAGAAAAATAGCCTCAGATTTGGAGGTGCCATGCTATAGTATATGAAACCATATAATACTCAAAAGAGTTGTAAGATTTTTATGGTCTCACTCATTTATGTGTATTATTAATATTAGATCAGGCTTAGAGCTCCCATATGTTTTGTACCGATTGACTTTCGTACCAGACAAAGATATGGCAGCAGTCTAAAGAGAGGAACAGAAAAGACTGGATGTTCTTTGTGCTCATTCTTCACTGGCTGCCAAACAAATGGGTGTGATACTGCCGATGCTTGTTGAGGGAGTGTGTTGGGAGTGTGTTTGTGGTGTATCTTGTATGAAGCATTTGGCTGAGTGCTGGAGTTGCTGTGTTATTGGACTGTAGCTCTGGGCAGCAGAACTGCAGACAAATGTATAATTAAACAGCAGCAATCATGAAAGGTGTTTCCTCTTCCCCTTAAGGCGGATTTTGTCTTTGTGGTCTCCTTCTCTTTCTCTGCCTCCCTCTCCCTCTATTATCTCACAGGGTGTCTTCAGATGCTCACAGAAACTCTTCAATTCTCTAAATGTAAAAGCAGAAGTAACATGCTCTGAATGTCCATATAATAACAACTGTGGTTTTGACAAGATGGAACAGATTTACATTTACTAAATATGATGAATCCTACATTCATGTCTTATTTCTGAACATACAATATAGAGCTGCTACAACTACCGCTCACCCCTCGTATATTCTAAATGGACAATATTAACTTCAGCCCTCCAACAGGTGATTCAGAGTCCCTCTATTTAAACACAACAGGCTGAAAAGTTTGTTTATACATCAGTCTATCTTGGTGTTAAACCAAAATCAGTGTGCTGCTAATTAAGATCCGAATGTGAGGACACTATGTGATGTGTTCCATGGTCAAGACTTTTTGGTGTGCTTCTATGGGTATATGCTATTTGTGTAATTTTTTGCCCAAGAAGTTCAAATTAGACGGACATGTCTGAGGACGCAAGATGAATTTCAGAATAAATTGACAATAAAGTTATATTGTATCTTAGTGTATTGCATCATATCATAATAATCATATAAATCATATCCTACTATACTTATCGCATCATATCGTACCATATATCAATCGTATCGTATGTTTTCATATCAATCATATTGTATCATATTAGTGGAATGATAAGTTGATCAACAGAAAATTAAATGTTGATATCTGATAATCAAATACTAATTTAGTCATTTAACAAGCAGAAATGTTCAATATCTTCTCGTTCCAACTTCTCTAACGTGACTGTTAAATGAATATCTTTGGGTTTGACTTTGGTCGGTTAACACAAGACATTTGAAGATGTCAAATTGGACATTCTTTAAAATTTCTATTGTATTTTTATTTCATTTTTATAAATGCAATGACAATGAATCATTTCGTTTTTATAAAGGCAAGATGTTGATGTTGACTATTAACTGGAAAAATGAAATTAAAATTGAGGGGGTTTGATCCCTGGAGTGGGGGAGCCCTTCCATGCAGAGTTTGCATGTTCCCCATGTCAGCGTGGGTTTTCTTGGGGCACTCTGGCTTCCTCCCACAGTCCAAAGACATGCAGGTGAATTGGTGACTCTAAATTGGCCATAGGTGTGAATGTGAGCGTGAATAGTTGTCCATCTCTGTATTAGCCCTGTGATAATCTGGCGACATGTCCAGGGTGACCCTGCCTCTTACCCAATGTCAGCTGGGATAGGCTATAGCTGCCCCTGTGTTATTGACACAACGGCACAATTTAGCCTCATTATGAGATGCATCAGGGCTTTAACTTCCAGTGTATATCCATCTTTGGCAATACTTGATGCTGAGAGCAACTGACGTAGTATGAAGAGCAAGAAAGTCCACATCGGATGGAGAGATGGATAGGTCAGACAAAACCAGGAGACTGCAGTTCCAGTGAAGTGCCCTCATGTGAAGCTCAAGTCAATGTGGTTTTAATGTAATGTTACATAATTCAGGTACCTACCTTCAGTGTGAAACCAAAAGTCACTGTTATTTTAATGTAACCTGACATAATTTATGTCGGTTGTCAGGCACTGACATCAGCTATGTGAACTATTTATGTTATGTTATGTTATGTTATGTTATGTTATGTTATGTTATGTTATGTTATGTTATGTAAGAATGTGATTCAGCTGTGTGTCACATAGATACACTAAAAGGTGCCATGTGCATCGCTATGAGACGCGAGGGGACTGACAAAGCGTCAGTCGTCGATGACCTGGAAATGAGAACAGGTTGGTTGACCCCTGTCTGTCCCTACCCATTTAAACATTTAACTTCCTAACAGTCTTTTTCCTCTACATTTCAATCTTATTTTCAGAACATTTGTTATGTTAAAACATAATTTCTGTATTGATCTCGCAAGCTTTGAGTCCTAAATTGGGTTTCCTGTAACCTGTAGATCCCCTGTTTCTGTCTTCTCCCATTCTTGCTCCTCCTCCGAGTAGCTTACTCATCCACAATCCACACATTTGTCACTTTCCACTTCCACTTCCTCCCACCCCAAATCTCTCAATAGCTCTTTATCCCTTTCTGCCTGTGTGTCTCTGTCTCTGTTTATTTAGTCCTGACTACTCTTTATTTCTGCAAGCTTCTTCCTTCTGGCTGAATCCTGTCAAATCTTTCTACAAAGCAGTTCTCTTCACCTTCTTGTAGGTCAGCATGAGAATCTAAAACTGTATGTAAGCTGCATTGGACAGCTAATATAATGAGTAAAGAAGATAAGTATTGTAACAAAACACCTGATATACTGCAGCATTTTGAACTAGCTACAGAGGTGTAGTGGCCAGTGTCCATATTGCAATCCTCCACCTAGGTATCAGATGGGGAGCTCTGACAAGTAGAGCTGGGTATCATCAACATAATAGTGGTAGGTGAGGAGTAAAAGAGTACCTTCCAACTTCTCCTGTTTATGGACCATATATGATATCACTAACATCTATCATTAAAAGAGAAATTAAAAAAAAAAAAGCTCTGAGTTGTATCTCAGTTTCTGTGTTCCAAACAGTTAGCACATAACATTATTATTTTGTTTTGTTTCTCTCTCTCATCCTCTCCCTCTCCATGGTACTTTTATGATATAGCTTTAAACTTTGTCTCAAATATCATTTGCACCTGTGTTAATTACAGCTAGAGTCGGCACTTTTATTTTGGCATCATTGGGCAAAATTCCCAGCCTAAACTTTGAGCATAGTGTAATTTAAGTGGTGTGGGAGAAAGCTAGATGTCTGTGCCTCCTCTTGGCACTGTTTTCAGGCTTTAGAAAAGCATACAACGGGAGACTGTGACCAATCACAGGCTATTTCAGAGAAAGGGGGTTCCTATTCGCTGTTCTACAAATGCAGATGTATGGGCATGTCCCCTCAGGTGATAAAAGCCTGATTCAATGGCAGAGAGTCCTGCAAAGAAAGTTGCTATTCCGGCACTGGCAACAACTGCTATACTGCAAAGCAACTCAAAAAAGGGTCTGACAATAAACAAAATAAAACACTTATCAATATCAGGAAAGCATTTCAGAGATGGAAAGAAAATGTTGCTAATCGTTTATCCCTCTGCTAAGTGGAGCTAATAGCTCATGGCTACAGCTAATTCATATTCAGAATTTTTATCCAGTTTAGTTCTTAAATCAGATAAAGTTATTATTGTAGGCGATTTTAACATTCATGTCGACGTTGATAATGACTCCCGCGTTTATCTCATTATTAGACTCCATTGGCTTCAGTCAGGGTGTACATGAACCCACTCATTGTTTTAACCACTTGATCTAGTTCTGACGTATGGAATTGAAATTGATAACCTAAAAGTCTTTCCACAGAATCCCTCGCTATCGGATCATTATCTGATTACTTTTGATTTCTTTTTACTCGATCACATGCCACTCAGCAACAGTTACTATACTAGATGTTTATCAGATAATGCTGTCGCAAAATTTAAGGNATAGACTCCATTGGCTTCAGTCAGGGTGTACATGAACCCACTCATTGTTTTAACCACTTGATCTAGTTCTGACGTATGGAATTGAAATTGATAACCTAAAAGTCTTTCCACAGAATCCCTCGCTATCGGATCATTATCTGATTACTTTTGATTTCTTTTTACTCGATCACATGCCACTCAGCAACAGTTACTATACTAGATGTTTATCAGATAATGCTGTCGCAAAATTTAANAAACTCAGTACCAGATCCCTCAGTAACAGAGGTTTCCTGTACCGACTTTGATCATTTTGTCGATAGCGCCGTAGGCTCGCTGCGAACAACACTTGACTCTGTAGCTCCTCTTAAAAAGAAGTTAAAAAAGCAAAGAAAGTTCGCTCCTTGGTATAACTCTCAAACCCGTAAGTTAAAACAAATATCGCGAAAATTTGAAAGGAATTGGCGATT
>NC_065518.1:35150797-35154927 GCF_006386435.1 Epinephelus moara | reverse complement strand
TCTTCCTGTTGCGGTCTGGGAGGCAGACACCGTCTCCACATTTAAGACTTTCCTCGTTGATAAAGCTTATAGTTAGGGCTGGCTCAGGCTTGCCTTGAACCAGCCCCTAGTTAGGCTGACTTAGGCCTAGTCTGCCGGAGGACCCCCTATAATACACCGGGCACCTTCTCTCTCTCTCTCTCTCTCTCTCTATCTCTCTCTCTCTCTCATCCTATTACTTCATCTTGCTAACTCGGCCATTCTGGATGTCACTAACTCGGCTTCTTCTCCGGAGCCCTTAATATATTATCATTAATTATAATATTATTACTTTCATTAATGTTGTTGTAAGCTACTGTCATTANTCTCTCTCTCTCTCGTATTCTATTACTGCATCTTGCTAACTCGGCCATTCTGGATGTCACTAACTCGGCTAATGTGGACCTAGCTACTCAGGCTATGGCGGATTACTGTTAATTTATTATGTTGATCCTCTTCCAGGACGGACAGACGTGCAATAGATGTCGTACAGAACAGTACGACATCTATTGCACGTCTGTCCGTCCTGGAAGAGGGATCCCTCCTCAGTTGCTCTTCCTGAGGTTTCTACCGTTTTTTTTTCCTCATTAAATTGTTTTTTTTGGGAGTTTTTCCTTATCCGCTGCGAGGGTCATAAGGACAGAGGGATGTCGTATGCTGTAAAGCCCTGTGAGGCAAATTGTGATTTGTGATATTGGGCTTTATACATAAAATTGATTGATTGATTGATTCATTTTTATGTAGCATTAAGTAGAGCCTCAATTTACAGTGTGTCCTTAGCTGGCAGCAACCTAGTCTCACTCCGAAGTCATCGAAATCCGGCGCTTGGTCAGTGACTTCTGGCATCAGACAACAACAAAAAAAAGCTGTCCTTTCACGTTGGCATAATAAACAGACAGTTGCTGTTACTGTTTAATGGTGCCTGGTGGCGTCAGGGGGAAAAGTGGCGGGACAACAACTAAAGTTAAAGTGGCGGAAGTCCAAGTAGGGTGCGAGGGAGTGGTGGTGGATGGGTCCAACAACCTGTTTGATCCAACAGGCCTGTGTTCACTTCCCATATGACTATATAGCCAAACTCTGTTCTTTTTTCCTAAACTCAACCACGTGCTTTTGTTGCCTAAACCCAACCGTGTGTGTGTGTGTGTGTGTGTGTGTGTGTGTTGGCTAAACTTAATCACATGTATTTATTGTTGAACAAAACATCAATTCAACTGAAAACATAAATTCGAGGTGTTGTACTGACATATAATGCATATAGTGCATTTATTTAGAAAGACGATGTACGTAAACTGTACATTTCCTGTGGTATTTTGAAAACACACAATGCATGTAACAGGCTTAAGTTGACATGGCGTCCTAGAACTTTAACAACCAAGGCACCCAGGATACTTTGTATGTCATATCAAGTCCAGGACCAAACATTGATATGTGACAAGATCGAAGTAAGAATGTGTTGGGATGGACAACGACCCAGCACCCGAATCCAGCCAGAACAGCCCCAACTCCCAGCTGGATCAGCAAACTTACTGTTGCTGCTGTTACACAGGTTAGACCCAGTTCTGCTGCTGGCCACCAGCCTGCTGTGACTCTCAGCACTGGGGTTTTGTGCTTACCAAATTCCAACCACTACAGCCGCTAACTGAAGGTCCATCTCCAGAGCTGCTGCCTGCTCTCCTCCCAGTGAAGCCATCCACAGCAGCAGGCAGCGAGGTGGAGGGATTGTGGGGTGGCTAGCTAGCTAATTCTTGTCTCATTTTTAGTCTGATAAACAGAGACAGAAATTTCACCAAAATGACCTCAGAAGAACTAATGTTTATGTTAGAAAGGCTCCAAATATATTTTTCGTTTATTGCTTGCCATATTGGTTTCTGTGTTTATGACCACTTGGGGGCGGTGTTGTACCACTGTTCATGATACCTGATGCGTCTTTCTTCTTCTACAGTGTTTTCATAGAAGTCACGGAGGAGACGCCAGTCACGTTTACTCTCCACGTTTACTTTCCAAAATTAGAACTCTCCGTTGTGCAGCATTGTTGTTCTCATGTGCGTCTCTGACAAGAGTAAGTAGATTATTCATTCTGTTTATTAATTTGCACTGTTGTTTGATATGACTGCTTTACTGTGTTAGCTGCTTAGCTAAGTTTAAGGTTTTGATTGAGACCAATTGCAATAGTAGTTCTGAGCTCTGTAACTTCAGCGTTATACATAATGTGCTCTAAGCAAACATATGTGTCATATTTCTTTCATATATGTATTGGGGTGTTTATGTGAATATTTCTATGTGCATGTCTCATTCACAATAGCAGATCTGCGGTCAGTTTGGTCATGTGTTATGTTAGTAGGCGCGGCCATTTTACCGTTCGCGAGGTTAAAGCAGTCTGCCTTTGATGTCCAATTAAGCTTGTTGAGCATCGTATATGACTGTAGGGATTATTATTTGTGTTGTAATAGTTACTGTGCAGTTTGGAGGAAATTATATGGTGTAATGTGTGGGGTTAAGCTAAGACACATGGGTTGATATTGTGTACTGTAGAAAACTGTTGTTGTTTATTGTATCAGTAATAGTGCTTATAATGTCTTCATTCATTTTTATTATTCCTGTTTTGTATCTATTGCAGAAACCACGCACACATACATAAACAACAGCACTGTACAACTCTATCCATCTGTGACCCATGCCTGTATACCTGTACTGTGCCTTACCAACAAGCAGTAAAGATACCATAAACTGCATCCAAACTCTCATCATTGTGTCCTGACCGACGCCCAGGGGCGAATGAAGCATAACTCATATTGAATCAACCCTATATACAGTCCTTTCATAACCTTCCCAATAGTTTATTTCAAATAGATGAGGGTCATGTTGTTTCACAGCAGGTAATTCATGCACAGAAGCTCCAGTTTATTACAGTTCATTTCAAATCCAGCACTGCCCAGGCCTGACCCCTTCATGTATTCACATACAATGGTTACCACTTTGTATTAAAATCCTCTGCTTATATCATTAAAAGTGTGATGATATAGAACAATTTAATAGCCTAGACCTTTTAAAATAAATGGATAGCCTTGGATACAGGGAAGGTCAGGCAGAGGATCAATGTCTGATCAATTATGGGATATGGATAAATATTTGTGAGCCTGTGATATGAAACACGATAAACTAATCTTGAGGTCAGCACAACATATGGAATGGCATGCAAGTCACTATGATGAATGCAAATTAATACACTGGAGCTAGAAGAACAACCTGCTGGTGCCCAGTGTGCCAGTCATCTATAGCAG
Source organism: Epinephelus moara (assembly GCF_006386435.1). Lineage (NCBI taxonomy): Eukaryota > Metazoa > Chordata > Actinopteri > Perciformes > Serranidae > Epinephelus > Epinephelus moara. The sequence continues at coordinate 35,151,628 of NC_065518.1, read as the reverse complement.
CACTGCAGAGAGAGTTATGCATAAGAACGGGTCGTTGTTGCTCTGCAATTGTAGAGGATGTGAATGGAAACATATTCAACATATCGGCGACTAACATCAACCAGATGTGCAGATCACTGAGATGAGAAAACACACAGGAGGCTACCTCCTAACCCTGCTGCCTCCTTTCAAGCAGCCTTGGGATGCAGAGGCAGAATCGGATATGTTGTATACGTTGCAGGTGTACTAATGGAAACACACTGAACATGATAATGCCTAGTATGGCATGAGCCAGATGTGCCTGTCACTGGTACACTTATATAGTGTTGTCTGTAATGACATGAGACATAATAATCTTTGGGTGATATTTTTTCTGATGGCACACTGGTGGAAGTGGAGTGGTGTGGGTCAGTGTGGATAAATGAAATAAAAAATAATCTGTTTATTTGGGATGGTAACATATTACGTGACGCAGTAATTGTAATAATACCTGAAATCTTGTTGGTAACGTGTTACATTACTTTGTTACTGCTAAAACATAATGCATTACTGTAACACGTTACTTTTGTAACATTACTTTTGTAACGTGTCACATGATCTGGACTGACGTGCTGACGTATTGCGGTAAGCGAGTTGTGTCATTTCCGGTGTTTCTGTGACAGCGTCTCTGTACTGCTCTGGTGAATTCTGCTAGCCTGTTTTCTCACTACAGTTGCTTTAACGTCTACTTCAAGTCTTAACCCACACTGGTTCTGTTTAAGCACTTATAGCTCTCCTCCTTTCTACGACTTTCTCGCTAATCTCTTAGCTGTTGTTTGCACGTTACTAGCCTTGGTAGCTACATTAGCTTTA
>NC_065518.1:35108437-35145241 GCF_006386435.1 Epinephelus moara | reverse complement strand
TTTTTTTGGGGAGTTTTTCCTTATCCGCTGCGAGGGTCATAAGGACAGAGGGATGTCGTATGCTGTAAAGCCCTGTGAGGCAAATTGTGATTTGTGATATTGGGCTTTATAAATAAAATTGATTGATTGATTGACCCCCAACACTGCAACTAGAAAAGGGTTTTAAAAGCAACAACACTAAACACTTGTAGGACAAGGATGACTGGACTGTCAACCACAACAAAAGATAGCAGATAGCATTGATTGTTGTCCTGTAGCCTAATGACTTGTTTCCACATACTGTAGCTTTGTGTATGTATGCGAGTCAAAACTAGAAGTGCATTCGTTCATATGAGAACCTCTATGATCTCTAATGTGTTTGCAAAACTCCTCCTCTGTCCATCCAGAATTTGCCATAAGTACATTATAAAGACCCATTTATGCTCAACGTTAAATACGGATCCGGATACAGATGGAGCCTTCTGTCCGTGCTCCGCGTTCATTTCGTCCGTATTTCTGCACGTTTCTATAAAGCTTACGGATACGGGCCAAATGGAGCAGTACCACCGGGAATCGTGGGGGCAGTGTTGCTGTCACTACCCGATACGTAGCTCTAGCGAGACACAAAGAAGAAATAACAATTCCATTTCTCTCATCGGCAGTACTAGAGAAAAGAATTCTCTGTCCTCCAGTCGCAATGTAGTTAACGGCCTCACCGACCACCGCCTCCTACAACGCTGCCTCTGTTTTTGTCTTTTATGCAAGAGGTACATTATCAATATCTCCTCCACAGTCACCATGTTTGTTTTTGAGTTTGCTGTCATAAACTTTTGACGCTGGGCTGCCTCCTGGTGGATATATTGGTTAACATCCATGCCAACGTAAAGGGCGCATGGAAGTATGTGGGCAGTGACGGTAACATCATTTGAAACGGACGTATACATTTTCGTACGTAAAGGGAGCATAAATGGGCCTTTAAACTGAACTTTTGTGGCAGATTTTAGACAGACAGTATGTAATGTGTTACAGAGAGTTAGCATAAAAAACAATTAGCTAATAGATTGATGAATTTCAAGTTCAATTTATACATTTTTCCCAGAGTGAAAAATTTAACAGCATGTTTAGCTAGCTAACATTGATAGCATGCTAACCTTTTGACATATAGAGTGCATGCATAGCAGATCATAGGTCTTTTAACTCACTTACTTGTCGCCATACAGTAATGGTCCTGTTTTGGTCTTGATAATGTTCCATGGACATAGTTCCACAATACTGGACACCAAAAAATACTGTAAATGAACTTTTCCACTACTTGTGTGATGGCATTTTTATACATCTGTACAGAGGTGCATTTCTTTGGGTTGACCACCAGGGTCGTACTATGTAAAGTACACAAAAATACAGACAGAAAACAAAACTGTGTGGAAATGAGGCTTTCACTCCTGTTGTAATGAAAACCTAGGAAAGAACTGGGGTTCAGCAGCTCATGGAATTGTAGCACTGATATAGCTTATATAGTTATGAGTTGCAGGCTGGATGACTGATAAGTTGATCCTATCAAAGCTGACTAGATGTGATTAATTAATGAGGAGAGAAACTCCTGCAGAGGTGAATGAATGCAAGCTCTTAGACCCAGCTCAGTGAATGGTTAAATTTCACTTTCACTGCCCCTAAACTTCTGATGCTCCATCTGTGCCCAGACTACACTCTGTGCTTTGATGGTCTCATTCATAAAATGTAAGTAAATCTGTAGTAGATTTGCACATAAAAAACACTACACTAGATTCATGAATGCTGTGGGAAACTCAGATTTGATAGTAGGCACATGTTTGTTCATGAATGCCAATCAGTTGTAAATTGACAAGCACACTCCTACACTAGCATTAGTTTGTTGAGTCTGTTGGTGTTCACCACCCTCAGCCTGCTGCCCAAGCACACAACAGCATAGACGATAGCACTGGCCACCACAGACTCATAGAAAATCCTAAGCATAGTCCGACAGATGTTGAAGGACCTCAGTCACCTCAGAAAATAGACAGCTCTGGCCCTTCCTGTAGAGAGCGTCAGTGTTCTCAGCCCATTTCAGTTTATTGTCAGTGTTTACCCCCAGGTACTTGTAGTCTTCTACAATGTCCACACTGACCCCCTGGGTGGAAACAGGGGTCACTGGTGTCTTTGTCAAGTTGAACTGCAGATGGTCACGCCACAGCAGCCCAGTACTCATCCTCATCACCCTTGCTGATACATCCAACTATGGCAGAGTCATCAGAAAACTTCTGAAGATGGCAGGTCACGGTGCAATAGCTGAAGTCCGTGGTGTAGAGGGTGAAGAGGAAGGGAGAGAGCACAGTCCCCTACGGGGCCCCGGTATTGCTGACCACTCTGTCTAACACACAGTGTTGCAAGCGCACATACTGTGGTCTGCCAGTCAAGTAGTCTACAATCCAGGACACCTGGGGGGCATCCACCTGCATTGCTGTATAAGGAGGTGATAAATACTGTGGATAGGCGTGTTGGGATTCACGGGACCACAGGCGAGTTGTCATTTGCTAAAATCTAAACTGGATTTGTGAAGGCTTTTCTTCTCTGCATACTCTTTGTTCTTCAAACAAAGAGAGCTATTTGACACTCTTAATTGCTCACAGACTCTCTTTCTCCTGGACCACGACTTGCCCTTGTTCACAGCAGGAGCAAAAATCTGGAAACCAGATACATTAGTATGCAAACACAAGGATTGCAACTAACTTTCCAGCAATCAGGAGAACCAAGTTGAATTAGCAATCCAGCATCTAACTCTGCAAGGACCCAAAGCGACCAGCTTCCTCGGATCTGCATCTTTGGAACAAAGGACACAGCAAAGACTGCTTCTGTATGTAAATACTCCTTTACAATCTGGGATTTCCCCCAGTTCACTAAAATCATCAATAGTTAAACAACTTTTAAAGAAGCCCATTTTAGATCCCTCTATTATCAACAACTACAGACCAATTTCAAACCTGACGTTTTTAAGCAAAATTATTGAAAAAATCGTACACAAGCAGCTGAACGATCACCTAGCAGCCAACAACATTCATGATCTATACCAATCAGTACAGAAACAGCCTTGGTCAAAGTTGTTAATGATTTAAGAATAAATAGTGACAATGGTAAGGTCTCCATTTTAGTTTTATTGGATCTTAGTGCAGCATTTGACACTATTGATCAAAATATTTTAATGGAGAGGCTTGAGAGGTGGGTTGGCCTATCTGGGTCAGCACTGAACTGGTTTTTATCCTACCTTAAAGGACGTGATTTTAGTGTTTCTCTGGGGAATTTTAGCTCCAATATTTTTTTTAATTTCATATGGTGTTACCCAGGGGTCAATTTTAGGTCCATTATTATTCAATCTGTACATGTTGCCCCTGGGTCAACTAATCAAGAAACACAATGTATGTTACCACAATTATGCCGACGACACTCAATTATACATTTCCCTGTCTCCCGTTTTTACAGTTAAACAGTGACAAAACAGAAATAATGGTTATCGGGGCAAAGGCACACAGAGAGGAAATATCTTTTAAACTGTCGCAATTGTCACTTGAAAGTGTCACACAGGTTAGAAATCTTGGCGTCATTCTGGACGCTGACCTCACTTTCCAGAGCCATATTAGCAGCATAATTAAAACAGGTTTTTATAATTTGAGAAATATTAAAAAGAGGAGCTTTTTATCCCAGAGTGACGCTGAAAAACTCATCCACGGTTTTATTTCCAGTCGACTAGACTACTCCAACGCACTGCTCACGGGAATACCTCAAAAGCACCTTCACCGACTGCAGCTGCTCCAAAATGCTGAATGAGAAAAAGGAAGTATGAGCATATAACACCTGTTTTAAGGTCCTTACATTGGCTCCCAGTAAAATTTAGAATTGATTTTAAAATTTTAGCACTTGTTTTTAAGGCCCTGCATGGTCTGGCACCTCAATATCTCTCTGACATGCTTTTATTCCCTCAGGTCAACTGGGACAGGTCGTCTGGTTACTCCCAGGGTCTCCACGAAAATTGGTGAGGCTGCGTTTAGCTCCTACGCTCCTAGACTATGGAACAGCCTACCCAGTCATATTAAGTGTGCTCCAACATTTCTATCTTTTAAATCAAAACTCAAAACATTCCTTTTTAGCCATGCCTTTCAGTAGTCTGGTTTTACTGGTTTTATTATTTTTATGTGTATTTTATGGGTTTTACTTATGTCTTAATCATATTTGTTTTCACAAATATTTCACAAATCACATTTATTGTTATTATTATTGGTAGTAGTAGTATTTTTAACTGTGCTTACTTATGTGCTCATGCACATTGTAAACTTTTTAACTGCAGCCTCTATGATGGCATATGCTCTGTGAAGCACATTGTGTTTCCACCTGGAATGAATTGTGCTATACAAATAAAGTTTTGCTTGTTTGCTTGCTTGCTTGCTTGCTTCTGGAACCACAACTCTTTCCAGCCTTCCTTTGCCGGCTAACAAAAGAAGAACACCACAAAACGACTCTTTCTTCCATCCATTCCAGGATTGGTAATGTAACAACTGGGCATAGCTTTATCACAGCTGTACAGGATAAGCAAGACTGTTTCACTTGTTGTATGTGGTTTAATGCTGTTTACTGAGGCATTGTTGTGATTGCTTGCAGTTAGGTTATTGGTTAGTTGGCTTCGCCAAAGCCAAGTGATGTTAGTATGCTAATGCTGTTCACAGACAAGATCTCGCATGCAACTAAACATTCTCTGCACTAATCCAGACCCTTTGCAAAACATATCACATTCACATAGATTCATTTACATATAGGCTTTCAACAGAGTTACACCCAAGATGCAAATCAAAGTTCCCACTTCTTCTTCTCCTTTGTCTCTCTTGACCACACGGTCAGACAAACACCTCTGCCGATCTGAGGCCAGATTTGATTCTACCATCTTGTTCTCTGTTGTCAGCCGTTTTGTTTTGTAGGCCAAACGGCCCTTTGATTACCACACCCGCCTTTGTCTCTCTCTCTCTCTCTCTCTCTCACACACACACACACACACACACATATATACACCAAGCTTGTATATAGTATATAGTTAGCTAGTTAAATTTGTGTATTTTGGTTTTGCTTTTTTTATATAAATATATATTTTTGGAATCATACTTGCTGTCTGTTTAATGCTGCACAAGAATGAATGAATAGTCAACCTCTGCTACGTCAAAAACTGCAAAATCCATCAGGCTTTACTGTTAAATTTGGTTATTGTTATTAACTCAATTATTAATCAAAATTCCAAATTTATATTTCAGTGAACTTTTTGAAACTGATATCTTTTACTGGCTATCATTTTTCCTTTTTCGGGAATGGTGCCCCACAAGGTTTTAATGTAAATTGAACAATTGTCACATTATTTAAAGAGGCAACAGATAGCATCTTTTCCTAAATATATCATTATGAAAATAATGTGGGTTGCACAGGGTAGTGGCCACAGTAAAATCAGACTATCAGCATTTACATACTTATTACCACATTACTTAGTGGCTTTGCAATCTTTGTAATAAGCTTCTGCCACCAGGACGAAATTTTGTGGAAAAAATCTGCTTTACGGCAGGAAATGCGTCATGTATAGAGTGTGCCAGTAAACCCGGAACTCCGTTAGCGCTTTTAGCACTTCTGGTTCTCTCGTCTAAAAGTCAATACGTTTTTTGAATGGGATTTTGGTAAAATGCCTCAAATAAGGTCTGTGGTTAACAAAAGCTTAAGCGAGTTTCGGGTTTTGTTCTATGACATAAAACACGTCAGTAAATACCCTACTTGTGAATTTTGAAGCTTTTACGTGTCGTAAAAAAGGCGGTTGCTAACAAGTTGCTCAATACGACTACAAACCCTGTCGGGTACATTAAATGTCATCACCCCCAAACAGGCGAGAGTGCTGGCAGTCCGCCATTACAACTTCTTATTCAGCTTAAACAGTCCGATTTCCCCATTATACAATGTTTTTAAAATAAAGCGGCCGAAATCAGTTGTAAGCTTAGTGGCGGTGATGTAAAGAGTCATGCGATCGTGGAGTAGTCATGTAGTCTGTTAAAGCCTAACGTTAGCTTTTTACTTCTGGCAATCACATTTAAGCTTCAAATGCGGTATGAAAGGTGTTCATATGTGAAGATCATCTGGCTGAACAAAACCTGTAAGTATCATAAACTAAAAACTATCATAAACTAATTATTTTCTGACATAATCCAAAACGCAATGCAAAAATCACATTCACTTTCTCTTCCAAGAACCAGCGCGATGCTAAACTTCCGGGTTTTGACGTCAGCCCTGGCACACTCTATTATGAAACTGGTCAGTCAGCCAATCAGGGACTGGAGCTGGTCCTTATGAGGAATTGGGCATGAGATAGTTGAGTCACAAACGCAATGGCAGACAGACAAAGTTTGGAAACAAGTGAAAAACGGCCTAGCGAAAGAAAAAAAGCTCCTCTGTCTGAGGAGGCAAAGAAGAGCAAAAAGGAGAGTGATAAAAGAAGAGAAAAAACAACAGTAAACCCCAGTCAGGCGTTCAAGAGATGGAGGGAGCTCCGTGACCAAAGAGGCTTCAGAACTGTTGTCCAGCTAGCTTTCTTTCTAATGGATCAGTAAGTAACACGGGTAAATGTCAGCTAGTCGAGAGAGGACTGTACTGTACTGGCTGCTAGTTAACTCCTAGCTGGCCAGCATCGCAAATCGCTGCAACCAGGGACCGGGTAGCGAGTGTTGGTCAGCTGACATCCTCGTTGCCATTCTACGGCAGCCCTCGGACAGTGATAACCCCCTCCTTTCCTTCTGTTTTCTTCTCACAGAGGCAGCTATCGGCGGACATCACCCAGCTAAATTACGCCCATCTAAGTGAACACTGGACTTTTCACCGCAACGGCCTTAGAGTGAGGAGGGTCAAAATCAGTTAACGTTAGTCCACACAGCTCTCCAAAGCTGGCCTGGAGAGCAGGGAGATCATGTAGGTCACTGGCCATAAATGTGAGGGCAGCCTTCGCAGCTACTGGGCACCCAGCATCTCCGACTGGGAGAAGTGGAGTAAAATCCTCTCCTCTGCTCCCGTTTGTCTGGTGAACGCCTCTCCTCTGTCAATACACTCTGCCAGCAATTTAATAATATTGATGCCAGTTGTAACATTTGAATGTTTTAGTAGTAAGCCATGTTCTAAGCGGGATAATGTATAGTGAGCCATTGACTGTTGAAAAATAACTCTGCTGCGCGTCGGGGTTCCATTCCCCTGTCGGGAGTTATTTTTCAACAGTCACCGGCTCACTATACATTATCCATTGCATTTCTACTGTTGTTTGTACTGATACTGTACATATTGGTATAATTTACTGTGAGTTGTTTGTACTGGTACTGTGCATTCTGCTATAATTATTTGCATTATTATTTGATTTTTCTTCAGATAAATCTGATAATTGTTGCTCGGTCTCTTTACTCATTTATTTAGTGTATCTGATAATTGTTGCTCGGTCTCTTTACTCATTTATTTAGTGTAGTGTCCACACACCCTCTCATTCTACATATACATAGAGGTATACTGGTGGCTTTACAGCCTACATTTTATTGATTATCTTTGATCAATTTGGTTGTTGTGACAGTGCAAGCAACACCGCTGACACTAGGTGGCGCCAAGCTAAAAAAAACAACGAATCCTATCTGTTGCCTCTTTAACATAATTATTAATTATTAATTATTAATTATTAATTATTAATTATTATTAATTATTTCAGATAGCCAATTTGAACTTCAGCTGNCGAATCCTATCTGTTGCCTCTTTAACATAATTATTAATTATTAATTATTAATTATTAATTATTAATTATTATTAATTATTTCAGATAGCCAATTTGATACTTCAGCTGGAGATCTCTTACAAGGTCAGGCCTGTGTTAAGGCTTAAGTCCCTACAAATGGTGCAGCCATGTAAAACACAGCACTGGTGCCTAGATCACAACAAATAGTACCCTCTCTTTGCAGTATCACTAGTAGATTCCCTACATTTTTAGTGCCTTCTGACACCCAGTATTGTTCCCTGCATTTATGGCGTTCCCCCGTGAAGCCTACTATTATAATTTACAACATTTATGGTGTCGCCATGTGAGGCCCAGTATTGTTTACAACAGGTGCATCCCGTCGACCTACAAGCATGGGGCAAACAAAGAAAGAGGGAGAGAGAGAAAGAAAACGTATTAAGTCGAATTAAGTAACTCATTCACATTTTTAGGAAACCTAATCTGAAGCTTATGTCTGCCAAATGCCTACTAATTTAGCTAAATGTGTTATATTTCTAATCTTTCGTCATGTTTAGCATCTGCGTATTGTGAACATAACAGAGTACAATACAAATTGAAATTGTAATTTCTATGTTTTTATTTGCATTCCTTATTTACACAAGCACTACAAGCAGTCAGAAGCAGGTGTAGATTTTGTTAGTACCTACAAAATGATCAGAGCTACTACTAACATATTGATGGATGCCAAAATACACATAAATGTCCCTCTGTGAACAGTTTACACACAAATTTTTTTGCACACGTTTCATGAATGAGACCCTTAGAGTGTAGCAAATTACTATCCAAACAATATACTATATATATTCCAACAGGGTACCTAATAAATGGTCCACTTCCAAAAATAGAAAATCAAAACATGGCCGCGGATGTTGTTTTAATTTTTTTTTGTTTTAATAATTTTATATACTTTATTAATCCCTGAGGGGAAATTCAATTTTTTCACTCTGTTGTCAATTTGGGGGGTTTCGGTGCCTTGCTCAAGGGCACCTCGGCAGTGCCCAGGAGGTGAACTGGCACCTCTCCAGCTACCAGCCCACGCTCCATATTTTGGTCTGGACAGGGACTTGAACAGGCGACCCTCCGGTTCCCAACCCAGGTCCCTATGGACTGAGCTACTGCCGCCCCATAAGTGCCCATCTTGGGATGCAATACTCAGTTCAGGCAAATATTCTGATTATAAAGTGTAAACAGTCAATCAATCAAAGTTGTTCTGAAGGATCGTGGTGGAAAAACGGGAACTGCCCATTGGTTCGACAGCCCATTGGTTCGACATCCCATTGTTCCGACCATATTAAACTCATTGTTCCAAAGTCCGTTCCGAAATCATCATGACGCCCTGTGGTTAAGGTCTGGTTAGGTTTACGCACAAAAACCACTTGGTTAGGGTCAGGAAAAGATCATGGTGTGGGTTAAAATGAAAAAGAAAGTGACAAACACATAAGCCGTGAGCCTGCTCCACCTCAAGCCGGTCGCAGCCCCCGATCACACCGAAAGCGTTTTGCAGGTTGCAAACTCTAGGTATCTAGCAACCACTACCACCAGTTTCTACTCCATTGTCTACAAACTGTAAAGTTGCTGTCATGACCACCACAGAAGGCCCGCCTCTCAAATCACTGGACTGGACAATGGAAAAGATGACATGGGGTGCTTTTCTGCTGTGAGTTTTGACTTGTTCTTGATTGAACTTTAAAATAAATATTTTACCCAACAGAATAATAGTATTTATTATCTGGTGACAGTTTTGGAGGTATGGCAGAAGAGTGACACAGAGACACCACTGCACAAGTATAAATGCTCACAATGATGTAGGCCATGTGCATAGGCTACCTTGTAGGCTCTGCATGGAGCTGACACACAAGTATAAATCTTCTTTGAGTCAGCACATATATCAGTCACACATGCAGTTTTATTTGGCTACTTGTAAACTATGCTTGGTCAAACACCAAACAGAGAGAATTAGCAGCGTTTCTCCTGACCCCACTGTACAATGTATGTAAGTGAAGAGGTGATATGTAGCACGTCACATGCATGCATTCCAGCTTCTATTAAGATACATGTGAGTTCTATCCAGTCACCCATAAATACAGCATATGTCTCTTGTGATGTTAAAATGGAACTTGAAGTTGCTGCCATATGGTTTCAATCTGAAAGAGACAGAGTTGAAGCCTTTATTACAGACTGAGCAAAATAAACAAGCCATGTAGCGCGCAGGTTTTTTCGTGTTAAGTGTGTACTTAGAGAGAGTGAGTCTGCTACAAACACAAGGCAAACTGTCAAACTCAACAAGCTTAACAATTACCTTGCCAGAGCTTCCACCAGCAAAAATTAGCATATTTAATGGATAGTTCCACTTGAGGACAACGATAATGATGGTGGGCTCAAAATAGCCATGCTGAACATTCATGCTTGTGAACACGTACTTGTGTGCACATGCACACATATATGCACGTCTATAAACATCAGCAACAGGCACACAGATATGAAGCTAGTAATAACATACTGGGGTCAAGCAAGCAATATAAATGATATTCTGTACACAGTATGCTGTTGCAATGCTGCCTTCAAGCATTCCCTCTGTGAAAACATCAAGAAATTTCTCATTCAAATAACTATATTTATTCAAGTTTCTTGCCAGATACTACATTTTACAAGATTACATTTGAACACATCATTAACTTTTCATTTACCTTCACCCAATACTCAGTTTTTCTGAATAGAGCTTAAATGCATCGTAATGTAACTCAAAGCAACCTCCATTAGCTGTTATTCTGGCCATCACCTGCTAACAGCTAACCAGCTCCCTACCTGCTGATGTCACACATTTGTTGTTAACAAATAGCATTATCAGGGGAAACAACAGGATCATCCCCTGACACATCGACAGTAAGTTTACTGTTTCCTTTTGGCCTGATGGCGTTCTGGGGGAGGTAACTGTTCATCCCAAAGACATTGTCTAACAAGCCGAATATTGGCTAATATTGATGTTCCCTTGTTGTCAGGAAACAGGAAGCCAACAGCAGTTTATTGTGCCAAAGGTCAGGCACTTTGTCATGTCCACCTTTGCTCCTGACAGACTAGAGTCAGAATTCATATTCAGTACACACAGTTAAGTCGAGCTACAGTTATAGCTCGACTAGGCCATTTAATTGGACTACTGTCCTTGTCCCAGTATACAAGCACAGGAGGGGAACTGATTAATTGACCGAAATATATCTGACTCCACAGTGGTAGGCGGTGATATTCCCCCTTTCAACTTGTTGGTATTGGACCTTTTTTCCGGTTGACCTATAACGTCACAGACCAAACATTCGATAAGCAAGTCAGCTACGATGAGCTAAAGGCAAACTGGTACCATGGTGGATAACTTTACAGCTCTGTACATTTCCCAGTCTTTCAGCTGCAGTGTTGATTTAATTGACAAAATCTCAGTGATGGGAAAAGCAAAGCAGTGAAAACTACCAGTTACTGCCTTGCTTTTCTTACCACTGAGTCGGCATGCAGTGCCATGGTCATGCTCTCAGTGATGTGGACACCAAGGTATTTGAAGCTTTCCACCCTCTCCACCAAGGATCCGTTGATATTAAGTGGAGCGTAGTTCCTTGGTTGCTTCTTCCCAAAGTCCATTATCACCACTGTAGTTTTGCTGATGTTCAGGAGTAGGTTAATTCAATCATTCATTTTCCATAACCACTTATCCTGTTAGAGGTTGAGAGGGGGCTGGGGCCTATCCCAGCTGACACTGGGTGAGAAGCGGGGTACACCCTGGACAGGTCGCCAGACAGACAACTATTCACACTTGCATTCACACCTTATGGCAAATGTAGAGTCACCAATTTACCTAACCTGCATGTCTTTGGACTGTGGGAGGAAGCTGGAGAACCCAGAGAAAACCACTGCTGACACAGTGAGAATGTGCACTTCCACACAGAGGGGCTTCCCCCACGGCATTTGAACCCCCCACCCAGATTTTGAACCACTAACCATCTTGCTGTGAGGTGACAATGCTAACTACTGCACCACCTTGCCATCAAGGAGTAGGTTAATAAATTCAAAGTATTGTTATATAATTAAATAAAAAAAAGTGGAAACAGTGGTGCTTTTATTTTTGGGCTAGAAGTGTTGATGTTTTTGTGTATGCTTGAAGCTTTCGTTTGACAGTTAGATAGATAGATAGATAGATAGAGTGCCGAAGACAATCACAGCCGTGACGATATACGAGTATAACATCACGAGCTCGAGTGTGATATTGCTTTTCTGACAGTATGTTGCTTTTCTCTTAAATTTGATGTTCGGACTGTACAACGCTCTGCACACGCTCTGCCTGCCGCACGCAGCACGGCTTCACCTCATTGATCTGTTGCTGTACATCTGAACAGATTCATGGAAGCGATATTTCACAAGATATGATGCAAGAGGAATTTGTGATAAAATACCTATTACTATTTATTAAATCTGCTTGTAGCAAATTCTGAATTAGTTAATTAAGAATTTGTCACAGGCAGCTTTCACAAAGTTGATAAAGTTTCCCATAACTAAAAAACTCAAAAGGAGCGCACGTGAAATAAAGTGGTGCTGTTTATCTTTTGAAGGTGAGGTAGCCCCCACACATTAACATTACCATGAACCTTTTTGTTCTTACTGAATGTGTCAATGTGCAATCTGAACAGCTTTCCAGCCCCCACACTGTCACACACATCATCACACTGAGTGAACTGTAGGCCTTTTGATGCAAACATTCAACAACACATCATCACTGTCGATGTCTGAACTACCACATAAAAGTGACATTTTACAATTCTTCAAATTATAAACTAAAAAAATGATTTTGTCTCTTAATTAATGTTAATGTTATTTTAAAATGTAAGTCTCAGTTATTTTCAGAACGTTTCTCATTATTCTGAGAGACTAACTCAGTATTTTCAGATAGGGGAGACCTGGGCCAATTGTAACAACATTTTAGCTTTTCCTTAACAACTAATGTGTTTATAACACTGATGCTGCAGCAGATAAAGGTGGTCATTTTATTAACTTAAATACTGCTGGGTGGCTTATTGTAACTTATAATAATATAACCTAGCAACAAATTTATATGATTGTACAAAAGTACTGTAACTAATAGGCCAAACTAAATCTTTAGAATAAAAGTAGTGCAATAAAAGTGTAATATTCGCATCTGAGACAGTCGAGTAGATGAAAAATGTAGCATATGCATAGTGTGTGTGTGTGTGTGTGTGTGAGTGTGTGTGAGTCTCATGCCGGTGGCATAAAAAAAATACATGACAATTTATAATGTTTGCAATACAGTCATTTCATACATCATACAAGGAACAAGTTGCAATACACTGAGTATAATCAATATATCGCCTATCGCCCATATGGGATCAATGAAGGTCTTTGCTGTCACTTCACAGTACCTTGGTTTACACAGAAAATTCCTCCTCCCTACTGTATTGAGCTGTTTGTCAGGTTGTGCATATTTTGAATGGCCAATTATGATAATTCTAACAACACATGAAAGCAGTACAACACCCTGGTCAGCCTTCTCTTCCCCACAGATAACACCTGTAACTTCAGTGTGTAATACCATTACTGTACCAACATCACTTTGGTAGTGCTCTGTGTAGTGAGACAGGCCTGACAAATGTGTAGAAAGCAAGAACGCTATGTAGAAATGCAGAGAAAGGACATTACTAGCAAAGTATATCATACTGTTTCACATATCTCCCTCCATTGCATGATGGTCAGAGAATGACAAGCACCACTGGGTGCTGGGCTGGAGAATGAAGGGGGGGGGGACTGAAGCCTGGAATTGGAAGGTGTGTGTATGTGTGTGGTGATGTCTCCAAGCCCGGATGGTAATTGTCAGGGTTTGGCAGGGCAATCAGTTCCATGCCACTGAGCGCCACGTCTCGACATGTTCAACAGAAACTCTCTCACACACACACACACACTAGACGCCTGACCCCCCACACCTGTTCACTGGTGTGAGACGGAAGTAAGAATCCTGTTCCCCAATGCCTTGGCTCAGAGGAACAAAGGAACAACCTTCTACACACACACACACACACACACACACACACACACACACACACAGACCGCATGTCAAGACTGAAGATGCTCTATCCTTAAATGACTGTAAGTTCAATCTCAACACACTCCAGTTGAATACACAATAATGTGGAAGTACAGTCAGCTGCATTCAGACTGAATACATAGGAAGAGTTCAAATCATGTTTTGGCTGAAAGCACCCACTTTTGGTGACCTAACAGCCACTGTAAAAGCAGCAATGGGTTGCCGAAAAACTCCCAAGTTCCATGACTGAAAAACCACTGGGAAACAGTGGACTATTTGGGTGAAAAACACCCAAGTTCTGTGCCACAAGCATTGGTGGAAAGGCCATGAAGGGTTGCTAAAAGAAAACCAGTGTTGGCAGGCTGTAAAGAGGCTTGCAGAGGAAGCAGCAACAGTAGGCAGGCCAAAGCAGTATAGGGCATACTGAATGAAAATTTGCCAATTGGCTGCATAGACAGGAATCATATGATCTATCAGCTGATCCCCTTCCATCAATCAGCTGCTCTATCAGTTGATTGGGCTGCTTGAGATCAGCTGATGTAGCTGGGATATGAGCTGAGCTTGACATCGGGTCCTGCCTGAACTAATGCTTTATTCAATGTTATTTATTAATGTGACTCTCTATGTTGTGCTTCACAACATCTATTGCACGTCTGTCCGTCCTGGAAGAGGGATCCCTCCTCAGTTGCTCTTCCTGAGGTTTCTACCATTTTTTCCCCCGTTAAAGGGTTGTTGTTTTTTGGGGAGTTTTTCCTTATCCACTGTGAGGGTCCTAAGGACAGAGGGATGTTGTATGCTGTAAAGCCCTGTGAGGCAAATTGTGATTTGTGATATTGGGCTTTATAAATAAAATTGATTGACTGATTGACAATTGGAGAAGTAATAACCCGTGCAGCATCCTTGAGCACTCAGTATGGGAGGCTAATGTATTGTACGTCGTAGCCTGCGATTCAGAAGGTGCTGTAATCATACAGTCTGCATACATCATACTCTATGACTTACCCAAGTTTATTAGATCCATCTCGCACAGTGTGGCTTGTGCTAAACTTATAAGTTACTAAAATCACACAGTCTGTTGGAGGCTTTAGAGATGCGCCGTTTGGTGGAACCCTATGAAAATGAAAGCATTACAGATATACTGTAAGAAACTACTGTGTGTGCAGCAGTCATCTCAGCCCCTGACTTTATCTACAGAGATACCTTAACAGGCCGGAGCAAACTAACACAATATTTTCAGAAAAAGTCCTCTTAATTTCAACACGAGAGCAAAAAAAAATCTTTTTTTTTTTTGCACAGTGTAGACAGAGCCTACAACATTATCTGTTATAAAATAAATATTTTTTTTACCATTCTCATTTGATAATGTGTTATAAACAGAGAATGATATATATTGTATACAAATAGGATTCAATTCATCACAAGACACAGACACATGGGCTCAGATTTGTGAATCAGTCACGAATCATCACTCACCGTGTAACCCATATGTTGTTGACAGCAAGTCAACTGCTGTTAGCTGAATTGTGGCTGACCTTTTGTAAACGAGGCGGCCATTGTGAAAGTAATGAGTCTAAACACAACAGCGTTGCCGTTTTGACAGCGAAACACTGTCACTACAGTCAACATCAAAATGTGTTCATGAGAAGTCACCCACTTGTGTGTGTGTGTGTGTGTGTGTGTGGGAGGCATAGGGGTGTGCATGCACACATGTTTGTATATTGGTCCGCTCACACACACCACACACACACACACACACACACACACACACACACACACACACACACACACACACACACAACCAATATGACAGTAGAGCTATATTCCACTACCTCAGAGAAACATAACAGCCTGAACATGGCCAGCATCCTGTGGAGGGACACATGAAGTGGTTTGTGTGTATGTGTGTGTGTGTATGTGTGTGTGTGTGTGTGTGTGTGCGTATTCTGGTATAGCCACAAGGAACCACAGATCCTAGTGACAACATCTATCTGAGCAGTGAAAACAGTAAACCTGTGAGAAAAGTGCATGGACTGTACAGTCTGTTCCCATCCTATGAAACACAAACACACTCACAGATTTACATAATGCTGATACAAGTCAGCAAACCAAGTCAGCAAACCAAGTCACTAATTCTGTGTGAAATTTTCTAAATTCAATTTGGCAGTCAAAACCTGATCTTTATAAGTGACATTTACTCTTCATCTCGTGTGTGTGTCAGTGTGTTCAACCAACCCCTCTTGTACCAACTAGCTACAATTTCTAATCCAACATCTCCTCTAAGCCTTCCGCTTTGTAAAAAAAAGTGCCCACCACAGTTAGCACCTTTGCCAGAAAACTTTACATTGAGTTTGTGGTCAAAAGATGTTGGTGACTGTGCTGAAAGTAAAGTTATCACAAAGAAAAGTCAAGCCGAGGTCAACATTGTTAGCATTAGCAGCTAATGATGTAAAGAATGCATTTTTAATAGCAATTTAGTGAAATGAAATATAATTCTGTTGACAGTCATGTTGGTGGCATGTGTGATTCCAAAGATCAGACAGTAGTTACGACATCGGCTGATGTCATACGAGCATGCCTGGAGTCTTGCAGTTAAGTATCCAGGCTTCTTTTCTTCCCTTTATAATCTTATGATGATCATTCGTAATTTAACTCAAATGAGTTTGGTGGAAATATGTTTATCTTTTTGGTGCAAATTTTGAACGTATCCAGTAATTTAATGAACGCACTCTGGTCAACACATTTTCACTCCGACCTCATCAAATATCGATGTTTGCTCATGGACTTTCCATATCTAGTTATTACGTAAAAGGTACCCTGGGTAAGTTGGTTGTTGACATTCTGGGATACTGTGTCAACTTCAGCCTGTTACATGCATTGCATTGCATGCATCCGTTTTCACAGGAAATGTACAATTTGCATATAGTCTCTTTCAAAATAAAAGCACTATGTCGGTACAAGAACACGTGGTTAGGTTTTGCCAACACATGCACGTGGTTGGGTTTAGCAAAAAAGAACAGGCTTTGTCTTTGCAATCTTACAGGAAGCAAACACTGGCAAGTGTTCTGGACTAGAATGGGAAGTCAGCAGTTGTTGGACCCAGCCGCCCCCTTAACTTTTGTTGTTGTCTCATGGCGTTTCCCCCCTGACACCGTCAGGTGCCATTAAACAATTACAGTGACCGGCTGCATTTCATGCCGACGTGAAAGGACGGCTTTTTTTTGTCAGCGTCTGATGACAGAAATCAATGACCAAGCACCGGTCTTCAATGACTTCAGAGTGAAACTGGGTTGGTCCAGGTGCTGCATTGCCCTTGCGGTCGAGTTCAGCCTCCTTCACTCAAAGATAGTCAATCACTGACTGATGCCGCTGATGCCAATCATCCACATCCACTACATGATGCATCTAAGAACTGATTATTCCCCCCACTCCTAGTGTAAATGTAACTTCTCCATGGTTTTCAGTAACGAACAATGCCAAAATTTTCTCTGGGCGATTTGGCTGATATCAGTCACTGATCAAGCGCCGGTTTTCAATGACTTCAGAATTTGACTGGGTTGCACTGGCACAAACTGATTTTGGAATTTTGGAATGCTGTTGGAAGCAGCAGCACACCAAGTGCAGTGAATGCGCTTCACTTTACCATTTGTTAACCATTTGAAAACTGGAAAGATATCGGTTTTCTTGTGCTGTATACAGATGCCTTTCACAAGCCTTTGAAACCTAAGCAATTTCTTTGATTTTGTTCAAAAACATGCAAAAAAGGCAATGAGCAACTTGGCAATAAATGTCTTAAAATGTGAGTTTTTCTTTGAACACAGGCATATTTTTATGGTGGTAATCTAACTTTATGTTGGGCCAAAAATGGGCCCTTGTGAGTGATTTAGAGGGCCCGCTCTTTGTGGGCCATCTCACCCCATGGCAATTGCAACTGCCCTGCCTGCACGGTTTATATTTACACCCTTGGGTGTGACTGTAAATTATACCAAAATGTGATACAGACTCCCAGCATAGTGTTTTGTTATGCAACTATTTGTTAAAACATTTACCCGGCAGTATAGCGGAGAGCCTTCTGAGATTTACTTGCTTGCTTTACTTGCTTCCTTGCTTGGCAGGTGTTATGTTCGGATCCTGCTGATGGTATGTTGACTCTGAGGCCTAAAAGTAAAGTGGGGTTACTGCTGTATGTCATAAGCTAGCTAGTCTGGCATGCTGACACCAGCAGCTTGTATTAGAGTGGACAAACACACAGTCCATTTCTTACATATTTACTTGAGTAGTTTTAGTTTTCATAAAGTGATAATTACAACACTTCTATTCAAACCTTGTATAATGAGTATCTTTTCTACTAGAGCCTCATGCCCACTACTTCTACACACTCTTGTATACCATATTGGACTATGTGTATACATATGCATTAAATCTGCTGGGAGGAAGAGTTACACACTCCTTCCAAACACACTTTTCCTGTGTGAATGAATCCATGGAGAATAAACATATTAATGTATTTTCATTACAGTCTCTCAGTGTCATTAGGCAACACTTTCACCTCCAGCGCTCTGCACTTCATATGATTTTCCAGCACATCCTTCTCATTATTAGCACCTCCATTAATCAATTCATTTCAAAGGCCGACAAACACAGTAATGTGAGCCACACTGGCGATGCCATGTTATTTACTCTTCCTCTTTAATACCCCCTCACTCCCCCACCCCAATCTTTTTCTGTAACGTCTCACCATATTTTCACATCCCCACTTCTCTTTCCCTCTCCAAATGTGTTGTTCCTCTCTGTTGTATAATGTTGTGTTAAGCCTCTTTGGTTTGAAAGAGGACAGCCATCCATAGAGGAATAGTAATTAGGGGACAGGAACTGGCAACTACCTGCTGAAAGAAAGAAGAAAGGCGATAAAGAAAGGAAATGGGAGAAAGGCAGAAAGATAAAAGAAAAAGGAGCTGGGAAAGGGAAGAAAGAAAGTAGAGACATGAATAATAAAAGATAATCCCCTGTGTCTGGTGAAAAAGAGGCACTACCCCCCCTCTATCTAATTTTTCTATAAATATCCCAGTCTATTTTCTGCTTTGGCTGGACATGTAGTTTAGACAGCAAAAGAAAGGCGAGGGAAAAGGGAGAAAAAGAGGGAGGGAGGAGAGAGGAGTGTAGAGAAAGGAGATTGTTCCAAGTGAAGGGATGCCAGCCTGTGCATGTCAGCATTTCCAGGCTGGCAAGAAAGCAGCGCCCAACCCTCCTCCTCTGGGTTAGCTGATGAGGCAGGGAGCAGAGGGGTGGAGGGGTGGAAGACTGGAGAGGTGGGAACAACAGAGGTCTAGTTACACAGGCTCTGACCAGGGGGAGCGTCTCAGGCGATTCAGAATGCAGCCCTGGCACCATGGAGAAGGCCGGCCTGTCACACACACACACACACACACTGAAGTGCACGTGCATGCAAACCAAAGCACACACACACACACACACACACACACACACACACACACAACCTGTCCATCCCAATTCCTGCCTGGTGTACCCAGCCTGTCAGGCACGGTGTGTTGGAATATTTATCAGCAGGGAAAACAGCTTGTCCTCGTTGCTGCTGTCATGTATGCCAGAGGGGAGGGAGAGAGAGAGGGTAAGAGAGCAGTGGACAGACAGCCCGATGCATCTGTGTGTATGCTACTTGTTGACTGGCTGTTTTTATAAAAGGCCGATGCTTTCATAAGAATGTGATGGGGTCCTGGCTGTCACCAGTCTGATATGATGTAGGCTGATTACATGTTCACTGAATCACTTCTGTGGAGCCTTCACCTGTAGTCACTTCAGCTCACACTGATCCACACAAACAGGACAAGCGCTCAAAGGCTTTGTTACACCTCAGGTCTGCTAAGAGACTGCAGTGAACACACAGATACAGTTAACACACCTGCACACTCTGCACCTGTACAGCTGAGAGGTGGTCAGAGATTTCATAACCTGCTCAGTCTGTCTCATGTAGTTTGGGGTGGACAGTCCACTGTGTACTGAAACCCATGCTGAATTAATTGTCCAGTTTTTGCCTCTTTCCTCCTTATCCCTCTGGTTTCAGTTGCTGTTCATTCCTACACATTCTGACTCATTCTCACAATAGTTTTTTCAGTCAGGAAATGAATTAATTGGTGGAACACTTTTTAAATAAAAAACTTTTTTTGATCTTTGGGCTTGGGGGACGGTATCAAATATTTTCAAGTCAAAAGGCTCATATTCATTTGAAGTCACAAATCATTCATGTTAAAGGCCAAGTTGAATTTCTAGTCTGTTTCAGTTTTGTCAAGTCAAGTGTAAAGTCTGACTTAAGTCCAAGTCATGTGACTCAAGTCCACACCATTTTCAAAAAAAGGTTCATCATCATCAGTGGCTGTGGATCAGAGGTGGAGCGGGACATCCACCAAATGGAAGATCAGCGGTTCAATCCCTGACTCCTCCAGTCTGCATGTTGAAGTATCCTTGAGCAAAATACTGAACCCCAAATTGCTCCTGATGGCTGTTCCAACAGTGTGTGAGTGTGTTAAAAAACTGAATAGCAGGTGGAACCATGTATGGTAGCCTTGGCCACCAGTGTATGAATGTGTGTGTGAATGGGTGAATGTGACTCATACTGTAAAAAACTTTTTGTTTTTTCTTTAGAAAATTTTATTTCTTTATTTTCTGGTTAGACAACATGACAGTCACAACAACATGGCCATCATAAGTACAACAAACAACTATTAAGACAACAATCACCGTATTATCACTGGCAGTAAAAATATTGCAAAACAAAAATAATAGAGACAAAATAAGAATCAATATGAGTAACGAGAAGGAAATTAAATTGGTCAGAATGAGAAGAAAAAGAGAAAGAAAAGGTTACCCTTTTCTTTCGATGCATAATTAAGGCAAAGTAATGCTCCTAGGAAAAACCTCACTCTTATTGATGTTGGGCTTGTAGCCAGAGATATCGCCAAACCTTTTAACGCAGTTAAGGATCCTGGGTATAAAGTAAGGGGATGACATATCATTAGTGTGAACAGAGGCAACAGGACAAGAATATAAAAGTTTGATCCAGCTGATGAAACCTCACCAAAACCAAACCGCCGCAAGGTGTGCATAAATAGTCCCAATCAACACAGTCAAACGCTTTTTCTGCATTGAGCAGCACCAGGATCTCTTGGGATTGGGGATTGGAAGGAGAACATAAAACATGTAGTAAACGCCTGATATTAAAAAGGGATTTTCTGTTTTTAATAATTGTAGACAAGAGGTTGGATACAGTTTGCAATGCAAGCCTCTTCTTGTATAGATCTGGACAGTCTGCATATTTTTTATCTAAATTGAGAATATCAGAGGAAAGTTTCAGCAGTTTGGACCTCCGTTGCTTAGCAATGTAAGAGGTGTGAGAGATGATCTGTCCTCAGATATAAGCTTTGACTTTGACTCCCAAATAATAAGTGGTGACATAACAATAGATGTGTTGATTTCCAAAAAAGTTTTAATTTGATCAATCAGGGTGAGGCCATAATTCTTGTCCGATAGCAGGAGAGAGGTAAATCTCCATGGTCTACAGCCATTTGGTTTCTCTAAAAAGTGAAGGTCTAGCAGCAAAGGTGCATGGTCTGAAATTGTAATACTCTCATATGAGCAAGATTGGAGGTTGGATAATAATTTCTGGTCAACGAAAAAATAATCTATTGTTGAGAAAGATTGGTGAACTGGGGAAAAGAATGAGTATTGTAGCGCAGTGGGGTATAGGAAGCGCCATGCATCAGTGATACCATAATCATCTAGGAAAGACTGGATAGCTCTGGCTGGAAGAGAACTGGTGCTTTGCTTTAGAGAGGAGCCATCTAGGGATCAACCACTCAGGTGGAACGACAACCTGGATAAAACATCTACAGAACACGTCACCACAACATCACGTGGTGCTTCTGATGATGACGACAGACGCAGTCGTCGAAACTGTCAAGGTATGACAAAACAACCCTCAATGCTGTAATTAAACCTTTATATCCTCCATTATGAAGAATTAACATTCTTTGCTAGCTTGATGCTAATGGCAGAGCTCACCGGGTTGCCAAACTGCCTCTGCTGTTTCATGCCAGCATTTTTCTTTTTTTACTCTGTGTGGTAACATCCCCAGAGAAAATATCAAAAAGGCTGGAGTGTTGTTGCCATACAGTTGTCTACAGCAGCAGACCACTCTGTTCCTATTGGTCAAAGTGACACCTGTGATGGAAGAAGTCGTGAAAAACAAAAAGAAAATCAAACATACTAGACTTTCTGTCGGGTGTCCCAGACATGGCATCGGTTGTCGTCTATTATGACACACTACATGATGAAACAATGGATTACAACACTCACTGACATTCACGAACTGAGCCGACATTGTACGATGCCATGTTGGGCTATAATTGGGCTGATATAGGGTAGTCAGAACCTGGTATAAAAACAGCATACCTTATGTCAGCTTAAAGGTTCATTCAATCACACAATGTCCAGCTTTTTTACTGGAGCATTCAGCTGGTTCACGGTCTTCATCAGTAAACAAGGTTCACTCAGTTGTCATCATGTGACCTGTATGGACCATCACATACAGGAGGAGAAGAATGGGATGAGAGAAGGTGGAGCAGCATGTCATGCCAACATGGTACAAAGAGTGGATGATGACAATCCCATCTAAATTAAAGACCAGGGCAGACACTGCTTACTCAACAGGGACGACCTGATTCCAGTTGAAAACTTTATAACACTGCTCATGCTGAGTGATATGAAATATGAAAACATCAGGCTAATGTAGTATCTGACATGCCATATTATTTGATGTCCGGGATCTTTTATGATCAGTTAGGGGCCCAGGTCAAGAATTTATTATGGCCCAGGTCAAGGATTGATAAGCTAGGTTGAAAGGTTGGATTCCATCTAGATTGTCTCTCTGTCACCTGTCACATTTTGTCTCAAAGTTCACAAAAACAACCAACCTATATAGGCAGGGTAGTTGGAGCCGTTATTCAGAGCAGTTCATATTGGCTTCAAACCCTCTCTCAAGCAATCCTAGGTGCTTGATTTGATGCTGTACTTCTTGTAATAAACCTTTCTATATACAAGCAAGACGGTGTCAGCGGAGTCTCCATCACCTTCACATCATCGCTATTTAAGAAACAACACTAAGCAGTCCTTTTTTAAAACTGGTGTATAAAGTTGGGAAGATCCAACTGTTTTTTGTTTTATATTTTTCTTTTTTACAGTGAATTTTTGTTTGTTTTCATTTTTCTCCAGCTTATGCGTAATTTGCCATCTGCTCTGTCAGAAGCTCAGTTTGAATATCTGAGGTTTGTTAAGGCATGTTTTGTTCTTTTGCAAAGGTACAAGAGAACCAAAGAACAGACACAGGACTCTGCATATATTTTAAGATAGCTTCCGTACACTGTGCATTAAATTGGGAGCTGCATTGGACAGGTTACATCAACAGAGCGGGGACAAAATTATTCTCTCTGGTTTCAATTTCTCAGCTTCCCAGACTGAGCAACACACACGTCTACAGTCATAACAATATTTGGCTATTTTGGTTGATTGCCTTTCATGTGAGCTTCCAGTCCCGGCATGGTGCCTCGTCTGCCTGCAGCTTGCGGGCTTCAAAAGCTGAGCTGACCTCATTTCTCCGTCCTCCTGCTGAGCCCGGCCTGCTGCAGATGGTCAGGCATGGGGAGCTCATCGTCACGCTCACAACAACACATCTTTGTTCCATTCAACTCTGCTCTTTGACGGCCAGTTAGGTGGTGGTGGTACGTTGCGTCGGGCAGATAAACACACTGTGGCTCTTGTGTAAAGCTTCACTGAAGCCAAAAAAATAGAACAAGACTGACAAGCGAAAAGGGAAGATATTTAATCTGGATCTGTGTTTTTCAGATGACATCATAAAATCCAGCCCCGTCACCTTCCTCGGTATCAAGATTGGTATTACTGGCCTGTGGATCTCATGTCAGTTACACAACGGAGATTTACGGGTTAATTAGACACATGTACGTGTACAAACACACGCACACACTAGTACACACAGAGAGGCTTGCACCAGTCGATCTTGTCATGAGGTGATTGAGGTTTTAATTAAAATGAGAGACCACAGGGATACACACATATCCTTGGTCACATTTTATCACAGGAAAAAACTCAGAGGAGTCAGCTGTGTCGGAACACTAGGATGGTCAGACCAACACACACACTATAGTAGTGTTTTCAAAACTATCCAGTTAATGATAGATATCAATTCTGAATATTTGGAATTGTTTCAAGACTCATTTTCATTGTCTTTTCTTAGTTTAATTTAAAGGGGCTTTACTGCCATGGGAAACATATGTTTGCCAAAGCAAGTAGGAATTAAAACAGGAAAAAAAAACTGTGTGTACAGTTTACGGTGTAGAGTATAAAGACATTTTTTGATTCGTTTCATACATGCGTATGTCCTTCCAGGATTTTACGATGTCGCAGTCACAACAGTTAATCAAAATTCAGCCAATCCCCATGACTTCTGTGCAGCTTTGCAATTTTGTCCAATCACCGCAACTTTACTGCAAATTTGGCAACTTAAAAAGATTCTCATTTCATCGTAGAGCTGTGTGAAGTGTATTGATTCTCGCAGACCCTTTCTCAGTTTTTTACAGTTCCTTTTATACTGCCTCTGCATGGTGGGAATTCCACACCATTACTCTACCTTGTTGTTCTTTATAACAGGTACAAGCACAGAATGGAGGTACAGGGTTGTCTCACCTTTGAACCAGCATCGGATATAGTAACAGCGCTAAAATGGCATCTGTATGGGACAGCTGACAGGACAGGGTCATGGGTGGTACAGGTGTGACATTTTGACGATGTGCTATGTGCGCGACCCACCGTGGGAGATTTAAAAAGTGACAGTTAGCAGTTAGCAAGTCACTCAAAAAAAAAGACCAAACATTTCCACAAATCGGGGAAAACAGTGAGGTTCAGGAGCTCCTTACTCTCTGAGATCAGCAGCCATACAACAGGGATGGTAATTCTTTTTTTATAAAATGCTGCCAGCGGGTATGTTATATGTCACACTAGAGGTTGATGCTGTTGTGTTACATGTCATGGCCGTCATGCCTCTTTTGCTTCCATGGGGATGGCATGCTGTCTAAAATCATACACTGGACTGAAATGACACTGCCGTTGTTTGGTTCTATGTAAAATGCAAAGGTGGGGCCGAGGTGCAGACACACAGTTTGGCAGGTCCTGTGTGTTTGCTGAAAAAGTCATCCAAAGAGCGAAAAAGACCTTGGATTGTGCTATCAACGTCTTGCTCTGTTGTGTGGATAACTCTCTATCTTCTGCTGAGTTCAACATGTCCAAGAAAAAGGGACAATCAAACCCTGTATCCAGCCAGATGGAGTCAGCACATGCTGTTCACAAGAGTACTGGACTATGTACCACCCATGACCCATGCCAGGCCACCCCCAGGTGAACAGGAACAGGCTGTCACAGGTAGACCACTCCTGGGTGATTTTAATCTTTTGCTGATACTTCTCTTGGCTGGTGATGTTGAACTAAATCCTGGGCCTCAATCTTTAACTGGATTAGCCCCACGGCTAGCTGGACCACCTCCAGTGCTAGCTGGGCCTCTACCTCTGCTAGTGGGGCTAACACCACTGCCAGCTAGGCCTCCACTTCTACTAGCTGGGCTAACACTACTGCCAGCTTGGCCTCCACCTCTGCTAGCTGGACCTCCACCTCTGCTGCCTGGGCCTCCACCTCTGCTAGCTGGGCTAACACCACTGCCAGCTCGGCCACCACCTCTGCTGGCTGGGCTGCCACCTCTGCTAGCTGGGCCTCCACCTCAGCTAGCTGGACCTCCACCTCTGCTGCCTGGGCCTCCACCTCAACTAGCTGGATCTCCACCTCTGCTGCCTGGGCCTCCACCTCTGCCGCCTGGACCTCCACCTCTGCTGCCTGAGCCTCCACCTCTGCTGCCTGGCCTCCACCTCAGCTAGCTGGACCTCCACCACCACTGGCTGGGCTGACATCGCTGCCGGCGGGACCTCCACCACTGCCAGCAGCTCATTCAGACTCCATCACATCGCTGCCGGCGGGACCTCCACCACTGCCAGCAGCTCATTCAGACTCCATCAGCAGTGTAGCGATGGGTGAGTCCAGGAGTGGGTTATGCCCCAGAAACCCTGTGTTCAAAAAACAACGATCTGCAAATCTATACAGCACCCTTAACCAAGCCAAGGTAATCTGGGACCCACAATATAAGCCAAGAGGTCTACTTGGTGGACATTTAAATATTAGAAGCATTCTGCCCAAGTGTGACCAAATTCATCATCTATTAAGTAACTCGAACCTGGACTTTTTATGTTTGTCTGAGACCTGGCTAAATATAAATTCACCGATGGCTGGACTGCATGTACCAGGCTACAATATCTTTAGGAAAGACCGGGTTGGAAATCGGGGTGGAGGGGTAATATTTTATGTAAGGGAACACTTAAAGTGCAAACAGATAGAATGGGTCTGTGTACACAACCTTGAATGTATCGGTCTTAAAATAGCTCTCTCTCCACAAATGTCGATAACGCTGATTGGGATGTATAGACCTCCATCAGCCTCTAATGCTTTCTATGCGGAGCTTCAGGCTCTACTTAAGGAATGTGATACGAAAAATGAAGTTATCTTGCTTGGAGATTTAAATATTAACTGGCTTGACAAATCGAATCGGAGACAGTTAAAATCACTATTAACTAATTTTAACTTTACTCAATTAATCAAAGGTCCTACTAGACTAACTACTTCCTCTGAAACATGCATAGATCTTGTCTTTTCCAATAAGTGTGAGAGAATTCAAAAGACGTTCAATATGATCACAGGTCTGTCAGACCATAACTTCATTCTGTTCTCAAGAAAGCTATCTAAAAATAGATTTTCTTGTACTAAGAAAACAATATCAGAGCAGATGAGAGTACCGAGGAGGGAGATTCCAAATTTGACACAGGCGCTAAACAATATCAATTGGGATAATTATCTCACCCATAATCATGTTAGTGACAACTGTAATGTATTCATGACTGTTATCCAAGACACAGTGTCTGCATTTACTAGAAAAATTAAAGCAAAACCATCAAAAAAGAATCACCTCCCGTGGTTGAATGAAACCATACGGACATTACTGAAAAAACGAGATCATGCTCTTAAAATATCACTTAAAACGAAAAGGGTGAATGAAAGACAGACATTGACTTCTCTAGAAATAAAGTGATAAAGGAAATTCGATTTACAAAAGCAAATTTTTATTAATATAATTAGTACTGCAAGAGGAAATGCTAAAGAGATCTGGACAAATATTAAAAAACTGACGGGAAATCGTATAGTGCACAGAGAAATTAGGGAGCTACAGCTAGAGGAGAAAGTCATCCATGATCCAAGGGACATTGCAACAACTTTGAATGATTACTTTATAGACTCAGTTAAAGAACTGACTCGAAGCAACTGCCCCCAGATAGAATACCACCCACCAATGCCACTGAATGCCGACAAACCCTTTCTTAATCTGTGCGTAGTGTCGCAGTCACAAGTTGATAAAGCTGTGTGTGGCCTCAAAAGCTCTAAAGCCAAAGATTCATTTTGTATAGATGTAACATTTCTAAAATATCACAAAGAATCTTTCATAGCACCCTTAACTACTATTATAAATAAATCCATAAACGAAAGTTCCTTCCCTGAACCCTGGAAGTGCTCTGTCATTACACCAGTCTTTAAGTCAGGTAATCCTGCAATAACCAGCAACTACAGACCGATAAGCATACTTCCAGCAGTTTCCAAAGTCATGGAAAAAATAGTAGCGGAGCAAATTGTAGATCATCTTAACAACAGTCCATATACCTTGAACAGGATGCAATCTGGCTTTAGAAAACATCATTCTACTGAGACGGCGGTTTGCTTCTTTCTGGAAAACATAAAATCAAAGCTGGATGCAGGTGGTGTCATTGGTGCTGTTTTCATCGATCTCAGAAAAGCGTTTGACACCATTAACCACCAGATACTGTTGACCAAACTGTCTAGTTTTAACTTCTCCCCAAGTACTCTGAATTGGATTGAATCATACATATCTGCAAGATCACAGTGTGTTAGGATACAGAACATGAAGTCAACATCACGTAACAACAATCTCGGGGTACCGCAGGGGTCAGTGCTAGGTCCACTGCTTTTCAGTTTGTTTATAAATGATCTGCCAAGTTGTTGTCCTTCGAATGTCACCTGCCAAATGTATGCCGATGATGCTGTTCTGTATGTCCATGCAAAGGATAAAAAACACGCTGCGCAAGAACTGACAGATGCTATGACAAATGTGTATAACTGGCTTGAGAAATCCCAACTATACTTGAACATATCCAAGACTGTGTGTATGTACTTCTCAAAAAGAGCAAATACTGACAGTGATCCCAACGTTTCTGTGCAAGGTAAACCAATTGAGGTGGTACAAGAGTTTAAATACTTAGGAATCACTCTTGACTCACAACTTCTTTTTAAACGACAGATAAAAAACACTGTGAATATAATTAAGTTTACCTTGTCTAACTTTAGGTTTATTAGAAACAATCTAACTCTTGAGTCAGCAAAATTGTATTTTGATACTATGATCATGTGACACATGTCCTATTGTGTAACAAGTTGGGCATCAGCCTGTAAGATGACACTAAAGCCGATTGAAACAGTTTATAAACAAGCTCTGAAAGTATTGGATAAAAAACCAAAAACGTACCATCACTGTCAGATATTAAAAAAACATGAGCGCTTAAGCTGGGACAACACTGTTAAACACACCGACGCTATCTTGATTTACAAAATCTTCCATGGCAAAGCACCTCCTCCATTACAAGAATTTGTGAAAAAAAACTCAAACAGATCAACAAGAGCTGGTTCTAGAGGTGACTGTGTAGTTCCTTTTAGAAAGAGTGCCTTTAGTCAAGCCACTTTCTCTGTTCGTGCTTCTCACACCTGGAATTCAATACCAAACACAATACGTGAACTCCCGACTCTGACCTCTTTTACCAAACATCTTAAAGCTTGGCTATTGGAAGAACAACACTGTTGCCACAACCGTGCCTAAACTTGTATATTTGTTTAATGTTAGCTAATTGTTGGGGTACCATCCGCAATTTCTACTGAGTACATACATAAACATCACTGCTTTATTATCATTACTACTACTCCCTCTTCCCCATTAATATTTTCACTATTTATTATATCTTTATTTACTTTTTAGGTATTAGGGCTACGTGCAAGGCAAGACGCACTTTATATTCTTAAAAATGGGTACTCCCAGTATCATATAATTGCCATTGCTGGTATTTAATTAATGTAATATGTATTGAGTATTGTGCATTTAAAATAGCACTTTATATTTACTGTGCAATCGGGCAATCTGCAATATAATTACGCACCTAACACTTTAACACTTCAGCACTCTGCACTTTAATCAGCCCTTTGATATCTAATTTTAGCATTTAACACTAGTGAAATACGTATGGTCCCCTGACCCTTGGCCTGTATGTTTCATGATCCACTATACTGTTTCATTGTTCTTGCTTCTCTTTTTTATTTTCTGTCCTATTGTGTTTTCAAGGACACGTTTTCTCTCTCTGTAATTACTCCTCCTGCTCATACTGGCCATGAAGGCTAACTGTTCTACTTGTTGTTACTGTTGTTTTATTGATTTTATTATCTTATGTTGTTGACATCAACCTGCAGAAGGGACTAAAGATGGAAATTAGCCGTCGGCTATAATCTTGCATATTTACATGTATATGTTCATTAATATGTATTGTCCCTGTTTTAAATAAATAAACTCAAACTCAAACTCAAACTCAAGAAGGGACTTAGTAGTGGCTTTATAGTGCAATCTCTGTGTACTGTAAATAGGGCTCCTGCTTATCATGGCACTACTGCTGCAGGACGAGACCTCTATGACTGGAGTCATAGGGCCTTTCCCAAACCACCCCTACACCCTCTCCCTATCCACTTGCACTCCGTTTCCGCGTTCAAGTGGAGGGTCCACCACATTAAGTGCCTTCCCAAACCATCTAGTGAGGAGTGGAATTGACACTTACTGACCACTTGCAACACAGAACTGTGTTCATCATGGAAGAAGCTCTGCACAAATAAAGTTCCACATACTTACCCTGAAGAATGCAAACTGTTGAAACTAAGACAGACATTTCAAATTGTCATATAGACGTTGAATGTTAAATGCTACGATGTATTTAGGATCAAATGTACACCTCTCTGGTCTCTATAAAACGGTAGTCATGTTTATTTTAGTTTTAGTTTATTTTTAGTTTGTCCTAAAACTTGCCACTGTGTTTACACTCTACACCTTGATGTAGGGAGTTTTATTCAGCTGTGAAGGTAACTACAAATGGAGTAACACTAACACAAGACGGGTGGGAGTGGATAGGGTTTGGTTTTGGAACAGCCCACAGACACACAGTGACAGGGCTGCCCAAGAGTTATTTACAGGTTTAGTGACAGTTTAGCCATTTTGCTGTTGGTGTGGGATTAACAGTTTGGTGTGGTGGTGTGGGATGTTAGCTGCTGCTGCAGGGCTTCTGCCCAAGCCTCTCACAGGGACGGGGAGTGTTTCCCCTACCATTATATTAGGGGGGGGCGCCCCGCTTTCAATGTTTCACACTCCGGCTACAGAGATGCAGAGTCACAACGGGGGCTTCAACACACAGATGGTCTCTGATGGGTCATTGTGATAGGCCAAGGGCACTTTTGGACCAATAAGAGTGGAGTGTTGACCTAGAACAACCTCCGTCGAAGCGTTGGCCCCGGCGGCCAGTGACAGAGGGTAAATGGCCCTGTTACTGAGCCGTCCCCCCATCTGGGTCTGTATGACACTGCACACCATCATCACAAGCTATGTCACTATTACACGAAGGGAAAAAAACATTACATCATCAGCACAAACCATATACTATAGGAGGTGTGCGTTACTGTGCAAACAAACATACACACTGTCAGATTGAAAAGGGTTTGTTTTTACACCTAAATGTCATTATTATGTATTTACAAAAGCACATTAGTGAAGTAATTCCATTTCTGTTCAGTGATTTGGATGACCAGTTAGAGTGTGTGCCACGGTGCCAAATGCAATTCAGCAGTGGCTGCAAATGTCTTATTACCGTACAGTCAATGATCAGCAAACAAAAGCAGACGATCAGTGCCTAATGAACTGTGTGGTGGAGCAGAGAGAGTGAGCAACGGTCTAGACAGGCCTCGTGGACAAGGTCAATCGCTGTAACGGTCCAATCTGAACATTCTCCACACGCAGGCAATTTCTCTGCACGGCTACTTTGGATATTTAACAGCTCGGGCTGCCAGCTCGTCACTGCGCGTACATACAATGAATCCCCAGCATGCCTTTCCATCGGCAAGCTCTGCCACTCTCTTCCTCTCCAAGGAGCATCCTTGTAATGTGCATTCAATCACTCCATAAAACAGTTGCATGAAAGAAAAGCCATTCATTGTGGTGCTTAAAACTATGGGGATCATTTGCCTGTGTGATGGGAGATATAGGAGCAGTGGATGGCACATTTTCTATTTGAAAATGAGCTGTGTTGTCTATGTTCTGTCTGTAAAGCCTATTGTCTCCCTCTTTGTGCTTTACTAAGTACATCTAAATTGTTATCACCCTCAAAAGGACAATTTATTCTCCGCATTACAAAGATAAAGGAGCGGAACGTCATTGTGTGGGTTGGGGATACTTTTTGACAACTTTCTTTGTTTTAGAATTGATTTAGAATTTGTCTTGACCTTGTTCACAAAACACAACTCAAGCATAACCACTGAAGACAGTTTCAAAAGCTGTAAAAGCGCAGACTGTCTCAAAAACTGAATATAAAGGAAAGTGTGACAAAAGTATAGTAAAGAAGCAGGAAGCTAGTGTAATGATGCCTGACCGCTCAATGAACTGTCATTCAGCATAAATGAAATGCATGGCTGAAGACCTGGATAAGATGAAAAGGATAAAGACAATAACTACTGGGAACAGACTTTGAGATTACTGACACCTCGCGTTCAAAGACCCTTCATCCCCCACACACAACTCATTCCCTCCAACATGTTCTACAAGATGTACATATTGAACAATGGAGTAAATTCAGGACAGCACAAGTCCACTAAGATAATTCTAATCATGATTAATTTGGTCAGTATCGTGATTGCAATTATTTAACACAATTAATTACTGACTTTGGAAAAATCATGCCTTTATCAAACTTAAAAAAACATGTCTTTTTAACAGTGGCACAGCAGACTGACTGAAAGGCACATTGTAGTGGGGCTCAAGAAATCAGACCATATTCTTTATTTGGGTATTCTCTGTGACCTACAGTATATGTGAGTGTGGTTGGATATCTGCAGTGATTAACACTGTAATGCAGGACTATTCAATTACAAATTCAAGTGGGCTGGATTTTAAAACCAGAAGATGTTGATCAGCAGCAAGCGGCTTATTTACAATGTTTGTTTGTTTTTTAGCTTTTGGTAATGACAAGTTTTAAACAAATGCAATTTAATGTAGTAACATTTATCGTTTCACATTTGGAATGAATAAAATATTTTTAGCTAGATATCTGACCAAGGAACATCACATAATGCAAAAACAGAATAAAAAACTATCAGTGCACAGAAGCATAATCGTGGTGGCCTTGACAGTAACTAATAACCTACTGTTTAGGAAAACACATAAGACATAGTGTTATACAGTCTATGGCAGCAACAGTCATGTTTACAACAGAAAAATCATTGTATAAACTCAATAATATCTCAGTGGAAACAAATCTAACATGTCACTCAGTTTTTTTTTTTCCTGACATCACAATACTGAGTGAAGAAAGTCATGTTGTGTAAGCATGAAGAACACAGACATAAGTATCAGTCATTCATCCTGCTCTCTGAGGAGACTCACCTTCTGCAGGTCATCTACCTCAGCTACATTTTAAGTTAAACAGTTAGTGCACAAGTGCACCAAATGTGTTCACACTGCATAGCACAGGAAAATGCAGTGTACTACTGGCACACTTAAAACAATCAAAAACTTGAGTGTGGAATGATGGACACCCTCAACAGTTGCCATCTTTGTGATGTAGCAAACCTCTCAACTTTTGACACAGCAGCTGGGGACAACAAGGAGCCTGTTAGCTATACATGTTTTTTTGCACTAAGTACCAATACAGTTGTTGAAAAAAAAACTCATCAGTAATGTTTGTTGGGTCTGTAATAATGATAGTGATAGCAGTCAAATGTTGATGATAATGCTTCACTGCCCATTTGCAATTCGCCGTTTACAAAGAAGATGAAGAAGATGCATTAAAAAAAAAAAAAACTGCCATCACTTACAGTAAGTGCAAAACAATAGTGTGTGATTTGAGATAACACTGTCCTGTTGGCATAAGTGCACTATGCAACCAGTAGTAGTGTAGTGTACATAGTGTACTACATTGAAGTGTACTAATGGAAGTATGTGATTTGAGACACACTTAATCGGTTCGTATTTTATTTGTACTGACTGATTTTTGGGATCCACCAATGTCCTCTTTCTTTTTGCTCTTCTCTTAGGTAAGAAAACTTTTTACGAGTTGTTGAGAGCATTCTGATCAAGATAAGCGAAAAACATTTTGTTTTCACAGTCCACAAATTGTTTGTCTAATGTGAGGAAACATGAGTTTTAAATTTGAGGAACATAAAAAAAATGCATGAACATCATGAAATCAAATGCAGATTATTATTTTAAGCGTATTTATAATGGTTTTATTATCAAAGTTGCTGGCTAAATAAATACTATTGGTCCATTTACTTTTAATTGTTTTCATTATTTTTATTTATTAAATTGATTTTAATTTTCTGAATTGAGTAATATTGAATATTTTAAATTCTCAAATAGATTTTCCAGATTGTACTTAAATGCTTTTACTTGAGTAACATTTTCAGTGCAGGGCTTTTACGGTAACAGAGTATTTTTTACAAAGTGGTATTAGTACTTTAATTTAAGTAAAGGATCTGGGGCTGGTTGCACAAAGAATCATAAGTTTGCTCCTTAAGTTTGGCACTTAAGGTTTAGTTTTTCCTTAGCTGAGGAAATTACTTAAGGGTGTTGCACAGAATCTCTTTAAAGGTTGCCTTAGTCAGTAAAAAATGTTAAGGCATTTACTGCACTGAAAGAGATTTTACAACAGTAAAATTTTATTGTTTCCATGGAGACCATTTGTTGGCTTGCACTTGTGCTTGTGATAGCCTACCTGTCATCGCTCTCTCATCCTTCTCTTGCTAAGACACGACACACTGTTTTGTGTACATGAAATACCTTCTCAATATCTGATTGGAAAGATCCTCTTGCATAACCTCAGAGCAATCATTAATTGTAAAGGGGCTGGAAGA
This sequence comes from Epinephelus moara, assembly GCF_006386435.1. NCBI lineage: Eukaryota > Metazoa > Chordata > Actinopteri > Perciformes > Serranidae > Epinephelus > Epinephelus moara. The sequence continues at coordinate 35,110,904 of NC_065518.1, read as the reverse complement.
GCACAGCTTCAGAAAGTTGAGTGATCCAACCTCAGACATTGAGACAAATCATAACTTGTCCTCCAGTTAAAATTATAGTGCAGAACGCTCTTCTCGGGATGCCTTAATATTCCTCATTTATCACCATAAACTCAGTCATGTTACCGTTAAGATGCAATCAGAGGTACCATTTGTGTTTGGGTTTTTTTTGTCAAGACTTTGGTTCCAGACATGGATGTTTTGTGCAACCGATTTTTTTCAAAGGAAACCTAATTTAGATTTAAAGCAAAATCTTTACTTAAAAAGCTTTATACAACTGGCCCCTGAATACTTTATCCACTACGGCTGCTGACACGTCAATTACAGCATCACAAATGTTTTGTTATTGCTGGGTTTTTGATTTCCTGTAACTTCAGTACTGACACCTTGAAAAATCACGTTTACTTTTTGTAAGTTTATTTGACAGTACATTGCTTTCACTACTGTTGAATAAGCCAAGAAGAAAGTTTATCTGTAATGCCAAAATTGTAAATTTGCAATGCCAAAATTGTAAATTTACCATTGTCAGCATTGTCTTATTTTTCTGTGTTTAAATGATACTGGATTTAGGAGGCCACTAAGACTGGAAATGCACAAATTGTGCTACACCCCTGTTAACGGGACCACAATCTGTACCCCTCTTTTAGAACATGCTGAAATGTACCCCATCTAGTGAGCAGTTTAGTGCCAGTATATAGAAACTAAGGCCACTGGCCACTGCTACTGGAAATAAAGAAATAAACTAAGTGTGACAAGCTTAAGAGCTTAGTGGAGAAGTTGGGGCATACTGTCCCGAATGCCTCCTCATGTTGTATTCTTCTTTTCATACAGGGTTTGGCTTACTCTGAATGCACAATGAACACACACACACACACACACACACACACACACACACACAAGAACAGTAGGAGTCACACAGACAATTAGACCAGGCACAAATACAACTTGCCCAGTCTGTTTACTTTTAAAATGATTCTTTTCACTGTGTTTTTAGAGCATTATAAACAGTTAGAAACTGTTTGGATGCAGGTTACAAATTGAAACAATTCATTCTGTTATTAGTGAAAATATGGCTCTGCTGCACAAATTTGAAAGATAAGTGGATATTATTTTAGGCTGGTGTCCTCACCTGCAGCAAATTAGACTTGTTCTGCTGTAGTCAGTGCAGTTAACCTGAACACTGCAGGCTTTGGTGGCCAGCTAACTACACTGCTGACCAGTGGTAATGTTAGCATTCCGCAAGTAGCCAAAATTAACTACACTGTAAATCCCAATTCACTCAACCTAAATTTCTTTTGGAAATAGCTTGCACTCAAAACTTTTATTTGGCACAATACAGTAACATAAAAGTTTTCAGTACACCAGACACAAATAAATGTTTTGTCTCTTATGTCAGTTCAACATAACTTTTTTTTTTTTTTTTTGCTGTTTAAGCATTTTATTTTATGTTATATGAACATAAAACATTGACTGTATATTACTGTATATTTTACAACATTGTTGTATCACATCAAATTATGATAACATATTGTGGTAAGCTTAGCAAGAATAAGGCAAAGGAATAAATGCTAAACCAGGAAGTGCTCTTTATTTCCCCTCAGCACAACTTTGTAATACACAACATTAACTGTAACCCATTAGAACCATTATGAAATATATAACGGGTGAATATAGTAGTCTGGTGAATTTCACCAAATCAGTTTTTCTTTATAACAACTTGTTTTTGTTTATACTCTCCTGCCTGTACTTGTGAATTTGCGGTGTATGAGCGAGCGTGATGACGGAGGCACGCCGTGTGCACTCTGGCCACAGTCCTGCTTTACATGGCCAGAGGAGAGCAGAGCTCGGTAGGCGCACGGTGGTCGCACTACTCACCCTGTCTTTCTGTTGTATCACAGTTCAAGAGTAAAGAACTAGAGACCCACTTCTGCCTCACATCTGATAATTTACACAACCCAGAACACAACGCAGAGTAATACGGGTTACATTGGTGTCGTGACCTTTGGAGGATTGTTTGAAGATTGACGCCATCTCGATCGCCGTGGGAGCTCTTTATTAGCATCACCCTCATCCAAGTTAGTCATCACAGTTGTGTGAAGCATTTCACATAGACTTATCCAGATTACTGACCAGTCATTAAAGGTTCAGGCTTCGTAATGAAAGCTGTGAATTTTTGAGGGTGTAATTAACCTGGACATTGTGTTTTTTGTAAAGTGTGTTATTTTTGATACTGTTTTTATCTGTGTAAGTCTGGCATAATGGAACCTGCCCCAGCTTATGAGGGAGAGGTTTCTGAGGGGGAGGGTTACACTTAGGGTTGGGTACCGTTCATAATTGAACCGATACGGTACCGGTATCTGGAATTCGGTACCGGTACCAAACGGTACCTTATTTCGGTACTTTTTAACCCTATGGGCCCTAGGCCTTTTTGGGGTATTTTTACTGCCTT
>NC_065518.1:35103989-35107638 GCF_006386435.1 Epinephelus moara | reverse complement strand
TGCACGTTAACTTTTGTCTGCACATTGTTTTTGTCGCCATTGTTGCTGAGTCTGAGGTGCGAGTCATGAGCTCTCGCTCCGCCTCCACCTCAGGTACTGAAATTTGGCACCGTTTCATTTTAAGTGAATCGGTACTCGGTAGTACTGACGTGAATTGGTACCAAGTACAAAAAGTACCGAGTTTCGGTACCCAACCCTAGTTACACTAGTGTGAGTTTTGGGAGAGGGTGGTTTCAAAAGGATGGGATTCAGACACCAAAGGTGGGTGGGTTGAGGACCCCCATGTTTTGCTCCACTCGTGCCGAGGTTTCACCTTGTGGTTTACAGACCCCACAGGTAACATCTCATGCTGATTTAGGTAACCTGATCACAGAGTTGGCCAATCAGATTGGTCAGTCTATCGCAGCTCAGTTTCAGTGTGAGAAGAGAGAAGGCGAATCTGTGTCAGCAGAGTCTGTTAAGGCTGAACATGTACCTCCTCAGTTAAACCTGTCTGGCATGAAACTTGTGATGCAGTCAGATGTTAAGGAGCCGCCAGTCTTTAGAGGCGACAGCAGTGATGGGTGCTCTGTCTGTGAGTGGGTTGGGATGGTTGAGATTTATCTAGCAAAAAGAAACACACCAACACATTTAAGGTCACAGGAGATATTAGCCAGGCTAATGGGGAGGGCTAAAGATATCATGAGGATCACATTATGTCACAACCCATCCCTTGACCACACCCAGAACCCAGAGGTGATATTTGACATCTTGAAGCAACACTTTGGTGAGTTGACCTACTCCTCCATGCCTATGGCTGACTTCTACAACACAAAGCCATTGCAGCATGAGGGTGTGATGGAGTATTGGATCAGATTGAATAATGCTATTGATGTGGCAGATGAATGCTTACAGAGACGGGGACATAGTGTTGAGGATCCAGGGCGTGAAGTGGCCATGATGTTTATCAAATATTGCCCTGACCCCATCCTCTCAAACAGGTTCAGCTTTAAAGCAGCTGAAGAGTGGACGACTAGTGAGGTTCAGGAATGCATTGACAGCTTCCAGCGTGAACTCAGGACACGCATTCAGGCTAGCCCACCAGCCCCACAGAGCTGTGCAGTCAGCCACACCCAGGCTGCCATGTGTCAAGGACAAGAGATGTCACAGCCAGCACGGATCAGTCCAGCTACCCTGCATCATCCCGGCACAGGGCCAGTTCCACAAGTCCCACCAGCAGTCATCACTTCTCAGCTTTCTCCCACTGCTGCCACCCCCCCATGCCTTCCCAGCGTGCCAGCAACCACCCACCCAGTGCCAGAGCCCACCCCCCGGCCCGCACAGCCTCCCGCATCTTTCCTAGCTGCCCCACCTAGTCTCCCAACTGTTCACTGCCAGCCTGTCCCACCCTCCACCCCAGCCATTGATATGGATGGCATGCGTGCTCTGATTGGTCTGTTGGACCGTGTGATGGCACATATCAGTACACACAGTCTGCAGCCTCCGCGCCTGTCCAGTCACATCAGTTTACTCCCGTCCATTTGAAATAGGAGGAACTATCGTGTCTGTGGTGACACCAGCCATTCCACTCTTCTACACTGCAGGAAGGAGAACCTATGTCTTTCTTGCTTTGCCCCTGGTTATTTTAAGAGAGACTGGCCCAAACATGTACAGAGACAGCTGGACCAGTCTGACACCAGCCAACATCGACCATCGGAAAACTAGACCACCCACACTTGTAGTGTGGGTGGTCAACAGTGATGAGCCTGATCTTGAACTTCTGTATGTTAATACCTGTTCAGCCGTGCCTGAAGGTTACAAAGTCATAGTTCAGGGATCAGCTGAGGTGCCAGTTTTCAGTGAACTGTTCTACACCCAAGTTGAGGTGAATGGAAAAGTTGGACTAAAGGGCATGATAGATTCAGGATCTATGGCTTGCACTATAAGTGAGGAGGCTGTACAGTTGCTCAAGGATGCTGGAGCTCTGGTGGGAGAGCCCCAGACAGCAGAACGTATCGTTCTAGTCGGCTGTGGTGGAAAGCTGACCCACCCCAAGTACATATGATCTGACGCTAAATGTCTTTGGAGTAAAGTGCATTGTCCCTGTTCTGGTTGTGTCAGGCCAACAAGATGAACTCATCATCGGCTCAAATGTCCTCAAGTACATAATGCAAATGATGAGGGGAGACAGTGACAACTGGAGGCTCATATCAGCAGGGAGCAAACATTCACTGTCTGATTATGAGCATTTCTTGGATGTTATGTCATATACAACCAGATGGAGAGGTGCCGAGGTACCAGACAAGATTGGCACTGTGAAGCTGCCCCGTGCTGTCACCTTGCTCCCACAGCATGAACACCTGGTATGGGGCAGGCTGCCGAGCAATGTGCCAGTATCTCCAGGGAGCACAATCATTATGGAGCCTTGTACCGCCAAGTCCCAGCCAAGAGATGTCCTTGTTGGACGTGTCATCACGTTGATGTGGGGCAATCGATGGGTGCCCATGAAGCTGACAAACATCTCATCAAAACCAATCATTCTGAAGCGGAATACTAAGGTTGCTGATGCCTCACCATGCCTTGCTGTGGAAGACCTTGACATCCAGCAGAGCGCTTGTGACGTGGAGGTCAAACAGCCAGAAGAGTCTAGTGGGTCAGTCTCTGCTGATGCTGACTTCCGGGACAGACTCGCCAGCCTTGGTTTAGCTGACCTGGATGTTGACTCATGCCACGCCAGTCTCAGATCCAAGAGAAAGCTTGTTGAACTTGTGGAGGAGTATGAAGACATTTTCTCCAGGCACTCTCTTGACTGTGGTGAGTCCAAAGGTTTTGTACATCGAATCCACCTGACTGACAACCGCCCATTCCGCATGCCGTACAGGAGAGTGCCACCTGCACACTAGCAGCAGCTCCGCCAAGTACTTACCGAGATGGAGGAGAAGGGCATTATTCGCAAATCCATCAGCGAATATGCGTCTCCTCTTGTCATGTACTGGAAGAAGGACGTGGGCTGAGGATCTGTACAGATTTCAGATGGCTCAATGCTCAAACTCTGAAGGATGCCCACCCCCTTCCTCACCAGGCAGACTGTCTTGCAGCCCTTGGCAGTAATGCCTTCTTCAGCACCATGGACTTAACCCTATGGGCCCGAACGACGCGTTGTGCGTCCAAATTCACACCTGTTCTTCTCTATTAATTTTCTCCGCGACCACGAGAAACCACGCATATCACGTGAAACAGCGAAATTGTAGCTTTCAGTAGTCCAATGTTTTCATAGCGAAAAAAAATGATAAAGTTACACTAAAATTATGAATAACAGAGCTTTCATACAGCTCTGCACACACATTACTCTTGGACGGATTACTCGCAAATGCAGGCTCGCACAGAAATGCTACGCATATCACATGAAAGTGCAGGAGCAGAGCTTTCCAGTGATGCCACACACATCATTGTACCGTCATCCCATCACACTATACATCCAGATTTATTGTCTACAAAATAAAAACCTGACGAATTTCTTTACAATCCATTATACAGATCTTGTTATCAGTCACTTCATATAGTGAGGAATATCGTATCTTACCACGTCTTAGGCTTGCGTGCGTTTCTCCCTGTCTATCCACATTTGTAGTCCGGCTTTCAAGATGCAAATATCTCCATATTGTCCAGT
>NC_065518.1:35026408-35103733 GCF_006386435.1 Epinephelus moara | reverse complement strand
ATAAAATACAGGCACATAGAAGGACATGAAATGATGGCAAATCTGGATAGCCCTGATTGACCTGAAAAAAACAAGATATAGCATGTGTATGTAGCCTTTATAATGACTGTGATATGAGCTTAAAAGTAAAGGCAGTAAAAATACCCCAAAAACGCCTAGGGCCCATAGGGTTAACCTCAGGGTTTTACAACATCCCCATGTGTGAAGAAGACAAAAAATACACCGCCTTCACAACACCAGTGGGCCTGTATGAATACAACAGGATGCCACAAGGACTCTGCAACAGTCCAGCCTCTTTTATGCACGTGATATTGAACATTTTTGGCGATCTTAACTTCACCAGTCTGTTCTGCTACTTGGACGATCTACTCGTCTTTGCCCCCACTGAAGAGGAGGCCTTGAGCAGGCTTTGTGTGGTCTTCCAGAAACTGAGGGCAAATAATCTCAAGATCAGCCCCAAGAAATATCACCTGCTGCGCAGTTCAGTCAAGTTTCTTGGTCACATCATTGACCAGAATGGTGTTGCTGTGGATCCAGCCAAGGTTGATGTGATCTCTAACATGCCAAAAGAGGCCCTGATGGAAGAGAACGGTTGCACTCCCTCTGTCAAGAAACTCAAATCTTTTCTTGGCATGGTCTTCTTCTATCAGAGCTTCATCTCAAGGTGCTCAGCAATCGCCAAGCCTCTGTTCACCTTGACAGCGGGGCAGAAGAGGAGGGGACGGACTGGTAGGGCTGGGAAGGGAGCTGGCATGTTCAGGAAGTTATCCCCAGTGGATTGAACCCCTGCATGCGAGGAGGCTCAAAAGTGAGCTTCTCACCTGCGCTGTGCTGGCTCATCCTGACTTTTCCAGGCCTTTCCTTTTGTCAGTGGATGCATCTTTGGATGGATTGGGAGCAGTGTTGTCTCAGGTCCCAGCTGGAGAAGATAAGGCCCGACCCATCGCCTTTGCCAGCAAAGCCCTTAGCAAGTCTCAGCAGAGATATCCTGCCCACCCTCTTGAATTCATTGCATTAAAATGGAGTGTCAGAGAGAAGTTCAGCCACTGGTTGAAGGGGCATGAGTTTACGGTGTGGACTGACAATAACCCGCTGGTCCATGTACTGACCAAGCCCAAGCTTGATGCTTATGAGCAGAGGTGGGTGGCTAAGCTATCATCCTACAGCTTCGACTTGAAGTATATTCCAGGACCAAAAATGTTGTGGCAGATGCACTGCAGAGTCAGGATCCCTTTGCCTCTTCTATTAGCAGGTGTCTCATTCAGGAGCCCTACAGCTGCTTGGTGCAGGAAGCGGAAGGTGCAGAGGCTGATGAAGTACAGGATGCTTTCAAGCTTGGACTCCAACAAATTTAGTTGGCCCAGCAAACAGAGCCCGCTCCAGTTGCAAGCAGTTCCTGTAGCTCATCCGAGGTCAGGGCTGCCCTGCTGTGCCAGAGTGCTTGGGAGGATAATGCAGAGACAAGAGCTGCACATTTCGTCCAACACATCCAACAGTTACAGCCCCCTGGCCAAGACACCTTGCCCTCAATTGCATTGCATGAGATGGAGGATCATCATCCCCAGGATCCCATCATCTCCAGTGTCCTACCATTCGTGGTCCGCAAGAGACGGCCTTCCAGATGAGAGAGACATGGAATGGATCCCCGGTCGCTGGCCATGTTGAAGCAATGGGAGAGACTCAAGGTTCAGGACGATATCTTGTACGGAGAGATGAGAGATCCAGTTAGCAAGATGAAGAGGCTTCAGTTGGTGGTGCCGGGCAGTTTGAGGGACAGGGCTTTGGAAGGAGTCCATGATCTGGCGGGACACCAGGGCCAAGTCAGGACCCTTCACCTGGCACAGCAACGCTTTTTCTGGCCCAGCATGGAGAGGGATGTTAAAGAGTATATACGGTGTTGTGAAAGGTGTGTACTCGCCAAGACTCCAGAACCTGCAGTCAGAGCCCCTTTGGAGAGCATAAAGACCTCTGCCCCCATGGAGTTCATCTGCATTGACTTCTGGTCGGCTGAAGACAAGAACAAGAACTCTGTTGATGTGCTTGTGGCGACCGACCATTTCACAAAGATGGCTTATGCCTTCCCGTGCAGGAACCAGACTGCGAGGGAGGTTGCTAGAAAGTTGTGGGACTGCATGTTCTGTGTTTATGGGTTCCCTGACCGTGTTCACTCTGATCAGGGTCCCACCTTTGAGAGTGAGCTGGTGTAAGAACTGCTACGGCTCTCTGGGATTGCCAAGTCCCATGCCACTGCCTATCACCCCATGGGCAACGGTGGCACAGAGCGGTTTAACCGCACCCTTGGTAATATGCTGCGAGCCCTCCCTCTCAGAGCCAAGCAAGAGTGGCCTCAACAATTTCAGACATTGACTTTTGCCTACAATGCAACTGTTCATGAGACCACTGGCTATGCACCGTTTTATCTGATGTTCGGCCGTGTTCCAAAACTCCCAGTGGATGTTGTGTTTAAATCTGTCCTACATGATCCCATTGTAACAGACTTCAGTAGTTACTCTGAGACCCTCTTGTCTTACCTGTCCGAGGCTGCCAAGATTGCTCAGCAACACACCGTCAAAGAACAAGAGCACCAGGCCTGTCAGTAAAACAAGAAGGTCAAGGGTGTCTCTTTGTATGTTGGCGCTCGTGTGCTGCTTGCTAACAAAGGGGAGCGGGGCAAGAAAAAGCTGGCTGATAAGTGGGAACCTGTGGTGTATACTGTGGTCGACATGAATCCCAAAACCCAAATCTACAAGATCAGTGTAAGGTTGTGCACAGGAACCTACTGTTGGATATAAGTTCCCTCCCTGTCAGAGATACACTGGCGAGCCAGTCTTTGGATGGCACTTCAGACATTGGTGCCTCCAGTGTCAGTGTGGAGTCAGATGGACTCAACAGTCTGGAGAAGGAGTCCTCTCAGGCACATACTTCCATGTGGGTCCTGTCTGAGTCAGATGGTGCACTGCCTGGTTGCACCTTAGGAGAGGAGTTTGCTTCCCAGCTTACAGATGAAGCCCACACTGGACGTGATGAAATGGATGGTTAGCATTGCAGCTTAGGGGATCAGTAGCCTGCTCGGTAAAAGTGAACAAATAAATGTTACAGAAACCCTGAAGCTGGCATTTCTGCATGTGCATTTAAAATAAACATGTTTAAACAACACCGCAATGCTAACCGCTGAGACCCAGCCACTGGACGTACAGACACAAAAAAGACAACGATCATGTTGTCTCATTATGAAAATGATCGGAAAGGGCATAACTCCCAAATCATCTGAGTATTCCTTTAAAATTTTGTGTCATTGATGGACTGGGGTTTACACTGTTCATCAATATTTTGTACAATACTACAGTACAATATGAACTGTCCACGTGTGGATCAGCCTCATATGCCGCCCACTATACACCCACATTCAACTATAAATAGCCAATGCAAAGCATCTCATAAATGTTGATACATAAAAACGAGTCTGCTGATCCGTGGTTCTTCACAGTGAATAACAGCGGATGACAGTGTCCGTATGCCATCACAACTGAGTGTTACCACAGTATTAATATGTTTACGGTAATCAGACTGATTGCTTTGCACTTTCCAAATTGATCACAACAATCAGTAGTGTCCTCCACCCTGGGATATCATTTGAAAATGGAGGTGTGATAAGTAAACACAATTTATTTATGGAAGTTTTGTGAGGGCATTATGATTATGACTCATAATGAGGATATAAAGCATAATGATTGTGCAAAACCTGTCAGTGGTTTCACTTCACTACAAAATACATACTATATATACAGGTGGTGAAATTATCTGCATTTAGAATTCATTATTATCTATTATGTTCCTATTGTGCAATAGTGACTTTGAATTATCATTACTTTTTTTCCTTTACTTTTTTAACATGCAATAATTGGTGCAACAATTCCACTGCCAACAATTCTTGTCTTTATTCTATCGATGTAGATATTGTAGTAACCATTATAGCACAACACATAATGAGGTTATGAAGCATAATGATTGAGTGAAAGCTGTCACTCGTATAATTTCCAGACTTTGCTGATTCAGGAAATACATACTAAATATGTATACTATATATTCTATATTTCTGAATGTAACACTAGTTTATGCAGTGTAATTTAGCACAATGCACATATTTGGACATTTTTACACACTTCGACTCAGCACAATGAACATTTATACTGTATTCTTAATATCTTAAGTACTAGTTTTAACATTGTAGCATAGCGCACATTTTATTTCTATTTTATTGTTTTTTATTACTTTATAATTGGATACTTCTATTTCATACTCTTATTCTTACTTCTTATAATTATTTATTCTTTACATCAGTGACTGCAATTAATCACATTTTCCCGTCAGGGATCAATGAAGTATTTCTGCATCTGATTCTGATTCTGATGTGCTGGGTGAGGTGACTGGAAAAGGCAGAGTGTGAGTGGCAGCTGCAGTGGTGTCTCCAGTGATAACACAGCTGTGTTCACTGCTGCTTTACAAACAAAAACAATTTGAAGACTAAAGTTGTACTTGGTAATATCCACAGTATTAAACGATAATATTGAAAATTATTAATACTTTGGTCTGCAATTATTTTGTGCCATTTAATGTTAATTAGGATTTCTACAACCAATGATCATAAATTCATCAGTTAGCCCAGTTAACGTGGTTCAGGTGGAAATGACTCAATAATATCAAGCTTAATACTGGGGAAGGGAAAGCCAGACTGAATCCTGCCACCTGCCACCTCCTGGCATCATCCTACAGGGTTCTTCCTGGCTCAAAATGGTACCATCTTTACTATTATTAATAAATTGTGGCCAAATGGTTTTATGAATAGTTAGTTGTGTCTATAAATTCAATTCCTGGGTATTTAATGTTCATCTGCAATTTTCTGCGGTCCCAGGGATATTTGTTCTTAAAGTGTGCTGAGGTCACATGACCTGGTTATACTATGTCTGAGACTGAGAACATGAGCAAAAATACTGTCATACTGAATATTTGTTTTTGAAGCATCTATAGAATAATTTAAAAAATAGCTGTATTTTTGGGTTTTAGAAAAACTGCCCCACTACGAGCCTCTTTGTTAATACTCTTTAACACTTACATCTTCTGGAACAGACGACCTATTCCATATGACTCCTAAAAGAATCAAAAACGGTGGAGAAAACGGTGTGTTCGTTTGGCCAACGAGACAGATACAATGATAATTGTATGCATGTATGTATGTATATATATATATGTGTGTATATATATATATATATATATATATATGTATATATGAATAATAATATTACAAAATTATCTAGTTAAGTGGCCGTCATACATATGTCTAAAAAACACATCCTAATATGTCAAAGTTGCTGCTTACCAGCAGCAGAGTGCATTACAGTCTAAGCATATATATACACAGTCAGGCCACACATAGAAATAAAGGTACATGAAGAAAAACACATATTTACAACTATACAAATCATGCACCCCCAATAATTAGTATTACCATGAGAACTCAGGCTGAATAGCTGTCAGAAATACTATCTACTACAGGCACATCTGTCTGTTTATCTCCCCTTAAAAAGAGTTTTAAGTGGATAAGTAACACCAGTTAGAGAAACATGAAAAGACTATATATATATATATATATATATATATATGTATATATATATATATAGATATATATGCTATTAGTTGGACGAAGATGGTCACCCTCTGTCGTTTATTAGAAGTCTGAGGCAGAGCCATGGGCTCGCAACATCACTGCATTAAAAACCTTCTAAACAGGAGCTGCTTGGTGTGCTGACTTATTTGTTTTCTATTTTGCCAGACGTTTTTTGACAAAGCACCCACTCCATTGGATGTCTTATGTACCCTTATAAATTTCTATCTTAGTTGGAATAAATAACTACAAAACAAAAGAAACAATTTACTGTTGGCAAAATTGTTATTTTGAACATTGTTATTGGCCCAAAATTTCAAAATTGGTAGATCCCTAAAAAAAGATGAATTAATTATCTGTGTGTATCTTCTACTGTCCCTGCTCTTGACTTGCTGAAAGTAAAGCTGGGCTCTACTGTATGTGCTACTGACTGCATGACATTAACAAAGCTGCTTTCCTATGTAATAATAATAATAAACTTTATTTATATATAAAAGCACTTTACAAAACCAAAGAAAAGACAAAGCAATAAAATCAGATAAAAGCAATAAAAATAGAATACAAATAACATAGTAAAAACACACAATAATAAAAAAGTTAAAATCACTGAAAGTCAGTTTTAAACAAGTAGGTTTTCAGAAGTGATTTAAAAGATGAGACTGAATTTGCGGCCCTGATCTCCTCAGGCAGGTCATTCCAGAGTCATGGAGCTCTGATTGCAAAGGCTCTATTACCTTTGTGAATTATTTGAGACCTTGGAACAACAAGAAAAGATGCATCTGATATATAACTTGGAGCAAGGCCTCTGAGGGCTTTATAAGTAATCAATAAAATCTAAATAAATAAAATCAATTCTATAAGCATCAGGTAACAAGTGGATTGGTGTGATATGGTCATGTTTTCTAGTCCGAGTCAAGATTCTGGCAGCAGAGTTTTGGATTAGCTGGAAGTGTACGAGGGATTTTTTACTAATGCCAGAGAGCAAGGAATTGCAGTAATCTAAACGACTGGTTATAAATGGATAACCATAAATGAAACAGTTTCCAGATGTTCATTGGAAAGAAATGATCTGATTCTTGAGATATTTCTTAGATGGTGGAAGCTGGATTGAACTACCGAATTTACATGTTTGTCTAAACTGAGGGTTTGATCAAAAATGACACCAAGGTTTCTGCAGTGTGAAGTTATTGAGTGGGACAGAGAACCAAGACTGTTTGATATTTGAACGTTTCCACTATCTTGTCCTATGATCAATATCTCTGTCTTGTCATCATTAAGCTGCAGGAAGTTTTGTGACATCCACTTGTGAATGTCCTGAAGGCAGTTTAGCAGGTTAGTCATGTTTGATAGTTGTTGGATCACAGCTTAAATAGATCTGAGTATCATCTGCATACAAATGGAAACTGATATTATGCCTACGTATAAGATGGCCAAGAGGGAGCATGTAAATTGGAAAGAGAATCGGACCTAGCACTGACCCCTGAGGCACCCCACACTGGACGTCTGTTGCACCAGACTTGGCGTCGGCAATACCTACACAAAAACGCCTGTCTGTTAGGTATGACGTGAACCATTGTAGAGCCGTGCCATTTATGCCTATCCAGGTTTGGAGACCGTCCAGAGGGATGTTATGGTCAATAGTGTTGAATGCGGCACTTAAATCTAGGAGGACAAGAATGGATCTATGGCCAGCATCGGTTGATAGCAGCAAATCATTTACAACCTTACAAAGTGCAGTTTCAGTGCTGTGATTTTTTTCTGAAACCAGACTGAAATTTCTCAAAAATGTTATTGTCATTTATAAAAGCCAGAAGTTGGTCCATTACAATCCTTTTAAATCCTTTTAAACGTGGTTGAACCAGGGCAGTCTTAAAAAGATTCTGGAACAGAACCAGTTGCTGGAGAGCAGTTTGAAAATTGTAAAGTATAGGGAGAAACTGTGGTAAAATCTTCCTTTAAAAATTTAACAGGGAGAATATCTGGCTTCGAGTAGGGGACGGGATCATCTTTAAAGATTCTGTGATCATAAAGAGATAAGGTCATTTGACAAAATAAAATGATTACATAAGAAAGAATTATTTACAAGTGAGCTTATATTTAGAAGAGCTGAGCGCAACTGGTTGGGATGTACTGGCAGTGGAAGGCATGAGATTTTGATCAAATTGGACATGACAGGAGTTGAAAATAACTGCTGCCGAGCTTTATCCACATAAGTTGGTTGTCTGCCACAAATGGTAGTTCTTTTATTCTGTTTTGAGTGATCTAAGCACTGTTGGAAGGGGAATGCACCAATTAGTCAACAGGGCTGGGAATTAATAAAAGAAACCAAGTTTGCTGTGAGCACACGTGCCCATTTTGTTGGGGTGAAGATGATCTCTTTTATACAAGTGCCTCCTATTCCAAAAAGCATCAAAATGATCAATACAACTAAAATTAGTGGCAGAGCACAGACCCTACAGCCACTGATTAAAACTAAAAAAGCCTGCTAAAAGCCTCACAAACCTTTCTTAGATTTGGAATTGGCCCTGATATTACACATTGTTTACCCAGACTTTCAACAGTAATAGCAAGGAGCTCCATATCATGTTGGAGCTTGATGGACTGTTTATACTTGCTCACGTCCTTTGTTCGCACGTGGACAAAAACTGTGTGGGCAGAAGGGTGGAGTTCAACAATAGATGGGATGTACAGGGTGATATCCAAGATTTTCACACCAGAGAAACAGAAAGTAAATCCCCTGGGCAGTTCCACAAAGTGCACAACTGAGTCTCCCACTAGTATAAAATCTGGATACGGGACGTTGCTTCCATAGATGGCAAGATTTGTGGGAGGGACAGTGAAACTGATAGCAGGTGCAGATGCAGGTGCAGGAGGGAGGTGGTGCGCAATTTCAGCCAGAGTCGCACTGGTGTGCAAAGCCGTACGGCAGGATGACTGGGCAGCGTTTCAAGGACGGACAAAGTCCACCACATCCAGTTGGCGAGGGAGAGAGGAGGCCTCCAGAGGACAAGACACCGGACTGTGTAGCGGCGAAGATCTCCTTGGCCATTTTGGATGGACAGTGCGCCACTAAGAGGGTTGCCAGGTGTTTTCGTCAGGTTCGACTACCTGGTATAGCAGTGGGGCAGCTGTTGTCCTCTGGAAGTTCGCACAGAGGAGCGAAAAATATGACAGCGGGAGGATATTGTTATCCACCGGGGCCTCTTTTGATCACCGATACCCAAGATCTTGGAGCAGGAGGACGAAACTTACCTGCGGGAAAATCCAGGTTAGCAGGGTCCAACCCGGCCAGGCGGTGATGGAGTTTAGCCTTACCGTCAAGTAGATGGCTGATCAGACCCTCAATGGCCAGGAGCTCTGCCCTGAGCCCTGACAGTTCTTGGGGAACCATCTTGAGGTCAGTCGAACGCAGTCTCTCAAGTGGTACCCCACGACTGCGTTATCGACCCCTCTGGGGAACAGACAGCCAGCAGCACACCAGGAAGTAAGCCCACTAGCCAGTTTGCTAGCTCCCTTTAGCCGCTAGCTGGTGCTGACAGCCAAGCTGAGGTGTTCACTCCACAGTATTTCCTCAGTAACTCCAGGAATAGTGCAAAAGATGGAGAAGGCAATGGTGATTGATAAATAAAGTCCAGAGGTAAAAGTATGTAAAATCCTTCTTACAAGACAGGCCAACAACCAGGCTAAAGACAAACCTAGCAAACCTAGGTTAGCAGCCAACAAGGAAGTCCAGTAGCCAACATTGTACTTGATACACAGGTCCAATGGTTAAAATCGTAAACTCTGTAAAAACGTGTTGATAAAACCAACAGAATCTTAAAAGTGTTATGTAAAATGTGGTTTAAAAACTGGATAAAATGTCAATTTTTGACAGAGCCTCTAACAGACCGACAGATGCCGACGCATGCGCCTAGTAATATTGCAGTTGTAGGTAGTTCATCTGGCCAGATAACAAAGTTTCAGTGGACTATTGGATTATATACAAGCTCCTGAGGCTTGCCTTTAGCTCGTCTTCACTCGACTCGACTTGACTTTTAAGAGCATAAGAACACACTAAGCAGAGAAATCATGCATAACGTGGTCACAGAATTATGTTACAGTGTAGCCCTCTGGGTTTGGAAGTCTACTCCACCACAGCATTTCACTGAAAGTATTACGTGTGTGTATGTGTCAGCAAGCAGTCAGGCATGGGCTGTGCATGTGTATACCAGTGGCCAAAAACTAACATGCTGACCATATAATTCATTCTCTGATATTATGTCACAGAGTGCCTCAGTCCTGCTTTTCAACCACATTCTCCCATTCACTGCCATTATCCATCCAGCCACCAGATGCCCTCAGACTTTCCCACCTGTCCTCTCTCACCTGCTCACCTCCTTCCACTTTCCTTTTTGAGCCCTGCAGCCCATTTTCACTCATTCCTGCCAGATTATTAATGTTGCTTTGTTCCTTGCTTTCCAGCCATTCAGGAGTCCCTGAATCTCCACTTTGACCTGTAACCTTGACATCTGAAAACTGTGCCTTCCTTGGTACAATCTTATGTATCTCCACTTTGTCAATAAATCACGGAGCTCTTCTTGTCTGCCTGGACTGACTGCATTTGGGTCCTTCCCCTGCTGCCCGGCACCCACCTGCCTGACATATTATCTGCCACCATATTCTACAGGCAGGGCAGCAAGCCAAATTGCACACAGGGTGCGAGCATGATGGAGAGAGATCGGAGAGAAATCACCCAACACGGTGAGGAAATCACAGACATTCTTCTCCTTCCTGCTTTAAGTTGAACACAAGCAAAGCAAAGTCATCAGTATGGTGTGAATGAAAAACATCTCAGATGAATGCAACACGCCGCAAAGAAATCACCAAGAGGAGAGGAGAGGAGAGGAGAGGAGAGGAGAGGAGAGGAGAGGAGAGGAGAGGAGAGTGTGGTAGGTTTGCCAGAGCTGCAGAAACAATTAATGTTGGTGCCGGCCCCACAGACCCCTGAATGCCAAGTAGCTCCATCAGCCTGGTGCTAATGGAGCACAGTGCCGGGGGCTTAGCAGTAAGACCAACAATGTCAGGTGACACACACACACACACACACACACACACACACATATACACACATTCCTCCGTTTAATGAACAGACATGTTCAATTAGTAAAACAGGAATAAAGGCAGTTTAAGTGTACAAACTCAAATAAAGTTATAGTAATGTCACGTTGCTTTTAATGTCGCACTCAGCTGTCCCACTTTGGTAAGAATATCCTTCTGGGATAAGTAAAAGCTTGCCATGAAACTGATACCTAATACAAACCTTTCAGGTTGCAGTTGTATACCTCTGCAAACCAGTCAAGTTTCTCTTACAGTTTAATCCATGACTGTGAAAATATCGACGCTTCACACACATCTTCCCCCCACAGCATGATCTATATAATCAGCACAGTTTCAAGGTGGTCACCCAAGATCAGTGTCACTAATTCAGAATCTGACTGTCAGAATCTGTCTCCACTTCTGTTCCTGAGATATGACACTGAACAACTGCCAAGTAAGTATTTTTGCAGAATATTATGATGACTCAGTGAAGCTGACCTTTGATCTTTGGGATATTATATGCCATTACTTTATCATCATATCCTATTAGACATTTGTTTTGAAACTTTGTTATAATGTGGGTATTGATTCTAGTGTTATGGCCAAAAACGTGTTTTGTTAGGTCACAGTGACACTGACCTTTGACCTTCAATCAGCAAATTCTAATCAGGTCCTTCCTGAGTCCAAGTGGACGTTTGTGCCAAATTCGGAAAATTTCTTTGAGGTGTTGTTGAGATATTGCGTTTACACATTTTGTGAGGTCATGGTGACCCTGAACTTTGACCATCAAAATCTAAAACTGGACGTTTGTGCCAAATTTGAGATAATTCCTCATAGGGTTTTCTTGAGATTTTGCCTTTACGAGAATGATACAGATCCAAGGTCACAGTGACCTTAAATCTAATCATCTCATCACTGAGCCCAAGTCAAATCTAAAAAAAAATCCCCTCAAGGCGCACTTGAGAAATCGCGTTTGCAATAATGGGACGGACAGACGGACTGATGGAAGGACAGATGGATAGAGGGACAGCCAAAACACATAATGCCTCTGGCCACAGCTATCACTGCTGTAAAGGCATAGAAGTAGTTGATTATCAGCAGCTTCAATTGCTACCTGAAAGTATGTATGTGTTGAGAATGATAGTAAGTCTACAGACACATTTGAATTTCAGTGTTAATTTAAAAGTAGCTACAAGAATATCAATCTTCAAAAACATTTCTCTAGATTGTAGGCTAATCATTTTTCAAGAGACTGAATCATACAATATACAGTATCAAAGCCTGTCACTGGGCCTGTAGTCAGGCTATATACAGGCTACACATAAGGTAAATCTCAACAGGTTGAAACAACAAAAACAAAACAAAACAAAACACCGGGGGGGGGGTATTCCATCAAGCAGGCTAAAGGGAAATCGGGGGGGGGGTATTCCATCAAGCAGGCTAAAGGGAAATCCAGGCTTAAATGGCCAGGTCTGGCTAATGTGAGCCAGAGTTCTGTTCCATCAAAGTGGCTAAGATTAGCCTCACATCGGTATCATGGAAACCATGGTTCTGTCTAAGCCTGATACACCGCGCTAAACTCCGGTTTCCCTTCCATCAAACTGAGCCACAACTCCGTTCCATCAAGGTGGTTAACCTGAATCCCAGCCTAGTAACCATGGTAACTTATGCTGCTGGGCAATCCTGGTCTGTAGCAGGATTAAGGTGAGGATTAGCTCCATCTATGATCAAAAAATGTTCAATAGACAAGAACAGACACCTAAAAGACAGTTTGCCAGTGCTTTTTACTCACAACTGATTAACTATTAAAAAACAAATTAAAATGTAATAAGAATAAGATAATTAAAAAAACCCCACTTACAACAGTAAAGACAAAATCAACTTAATAAAAACAAAACTATAATAAAATTAAACTGAGGCATTAAAAAGAAGATTGTACATGAATATGTGATTGCCCTCCCATCCCCACCCCACTCTGTTTCCAACTGGCTAGCAAATTCACAGCCAATTAAGGTCAACTGACAACGGCCAGAGAAGGAGAGGGACACACCGAGAAAGACACAGAGACAGAGCAAGAGAGTAAATTAGGAAATAATGGCATGCCCCTTCATCGAGGATCCTGTTGATGAGGAGGCCCACATTGTTCAGTGGGCCTTCCAACCACCACCAGCCCAAAGGGTCTTCCAGGACAGGACCAACCCATTGATACAGACAGACTCCTATCTGTGGGAGAGGTACTGGTTCAGCAGGCAAAGCAAGTGTATCTATGCAGTTTGCTGGAACCACACATTATAAAGGTCACACGCCGCAACCAGTTTCTGACCACTGTGCAGTCAGTCTGTATTGCACTGAGGTTCTTTGCTAGCGGTACATTCCTGTATAGTGTTGGTGATGCTGAGAGGCTAAGTAAGGCAACTGTTTGCAGAGAGGTAAAAAGGGTGTATTTTCTATTCATTTTGATTATTTCTAGCATCACCATACATCATGCATAGAGCTTGAGATGATCACATTAACACATGGTTATCTTTTATATTTATGAATTAACCATGACACAAAGCAACCACATTAAAATGGGACACACACCATTGTGGTTTGTCTGTTCCTCATCCTATAGCACATTCCATACATTTAAGGGGATTTTCCTTATTTTGATATAATAAGGGATAGAGCTTACAATTGACACCCAAATGATAAGAAATAGATAATTGATTCACTATCACTTGCATTCACTTAATAGTTTTCCTCATCTCCACTGAATTGATGGATTTGCTAAATGGAATTTTCTACAATCAATAGATAAATGTAATGTGATTATTTCCTATAAACTGATCATTTTGGAAATGTCATAATCTACAATCAATTATGTGATAAATGCGATGATTCACATAAAATAGTTTGATTAAATACATCATCTGAAATGTGCATAGGAATCAGTAGATAAATGTGTCTATACTGTATAATGAATAAATAAATAGTCTATCACTAATATTAATTTACATATTTGGTTCATTTCATTAGGCATACTTGAATTGTTAGATTTAATAGGTGTTCTTATCTACATATATTTTGTCCCTTTGATGCGGGATTTATATAACATGATATTATCCTGAAATGCTGAATTTTCTTTGTCACTTACGCATTTAGCCTGTCGGCAATATTCCGCCACGCCACCTCCCTTGCTTTATTAATTGCTGCAGTATTGCCTTTTTCTTAATTATGTGCTTATACTCCTCATACACTTCCATAAGAAGCGTTTGCTCCGCCGTAGAAAAAGCCTCCGCTCGCTCCTTTCCTTTGCTTTTTGACATTTTGCAACATTTTCGGCACTCGACTAGTTTGGGCTTTTTAGTTTCCCTGGGCACGTGCATGAGTTGAGGCTTAACAGGTGAGGCATGAATTAGCGTCAATTGGAGCCTTGAGGCTTAACAGGTGAGGCATGAATTAGCGTCAATTGGAGCCAGCTGATTTCACTTGATGGAACAGGTTGGAGCTAGATTGGGAGTTGGCGTTTAGTCAAACTTCAAGATTACACCTTAGTCTGGATATTCTTAGCTACGTTGATGGAATACCCCCCAGGTACCACTTGAACTTGTATAGTGCTTTTATAGTCCTCTGACCACTCAAAGTGCTTTTACATTCACCGATTCACACACTGGCGGCCGAGGCTACCATACATGGTACCACCTGCTACTCAGTAACCATTCACACACACTGATGGAACAGCCATCAGGAGCAATTTGGGGTTTAGTATCTTGCCCAAGGATGCTTCAACATGTAGCCTGGAGGAGCCAGGGATCGTATGGCCGATCTTCCAATTAGTGGGCGACCCGCTCTACCCCCTGAGCCACAGCTGCCCCAAACCAGGTTATATCTGAACCTGAACCTGACCAACCTGAACACGTTGAGCTGTGAGGGTGTGGTCTGCAGAGCAGCAGACTTGAACCTTCCCTCCAAACAAGATTTATTGTGTAATTGCTCTTTCAGGTATGCGTCTGAGTAAATATTATGGTTACAGTTTAGGGAAACTTAATTTAACTCTGAATTAAATTTCACTTCTCACAAACATAAAAGTGTGTGTGTGTGTGTGTGTGTGTGTGTGTGTGGATATCTGTGGCTGGCCTGGTGGCTGACTCGGGTGCAGTGTGTTGTGAATGTTAAGCAGAGCGGCGTGGGGCGGTGGCGTCTAGGCCTGGTGATTAATGTTGACACAGTAAGAAGAGGCCAGCCTGTTAACATCCATTACTGCTCGCCGCTTAATGAGGCCATGCCGTGGAGACACCCACCACAACCACACTAAGGCAAATGTTCACAATGCCACTGTATCTAAGTACCCCACAACATTATGGAAATAATCCCTACAGAGATAGACCCTTTTGTTTAAGAGTAAGATCATTTTTGTTTAACCAGAAACAGCTCAGAAATCACTGTCGTCAAACCCACAAGACTCCAATTAAATAAACAGTTATTTAAAAATTGTAAAACCCACTTCATTTAAAAGCAAAATTAAGTTCACAAGCACAATATTGGTTCCTCTCTCCACAGTTCCAACAATCACCAACACTGGTTTAGTTGAAATTAATCCTTAATTCATCCAGTGGGATGTCAAAATATGCTGGCTCTATACACTCTTAAATTACTGTGTATTTAAAGAAGTCTGGTGTGTTTGGCAATGGCAATTTCGGGTCTGTGTCTGGTTGACCAAAAAGAATTCTTACTCTTACTCTGTTAATTTTGACAGCTATTTTAGATTTAGTCTTAGCCTTTATCCTTCATATTTTTACTCTAGTTTAATGTCTGTTAGATGATGAAAAAATGCCATGAAAATACATGGCATTTTACGCAACTTTTAGTCAATATGATTTTTGCATGTTTTTTTTTTTTTAATCCCAAAACTAATCCAGTAAGGCTAATTCATGTATTAGAAATTAGAATTAAAGTGACAAGTTTTATAAAAAAAAAAAAAAAAAGATTTCTACAACTACAAATGTCTGCACACTTCCAAACTGTCATTTCTCCGGCATGATTTATGAGCACACACTTAATATTTACAGGAGCGTTTATTGGACAAAAATTTTCATCATAGTTTTTGTCAGCGAAATGAACACTGCTTTAATAAAAAGGTCTGTCTCTGTGGGGATCTTTTCCATGACTTTTGAGACACTCAAACAATAATGTGAGCCTGTCAGTGACAAAAACATGCACTTTTAGTGGACATACATCTACTGTGCTCAATTGCCCACAGGGATTAAATTGCAGCCTGTCTCGCTTAGTGAATTTCAAAAATGATTGTCCCCATTTGTCACTTAAACTTAAAGCTATAGTTAGTAATCCTGTTTAGAAACACTTTTTGTTATACTGGGTGAAATGGTCCTTCCATCCTGAGAGTAGTCAATACATAATGTGTTCAGAAAAAGGAATGAAAAAAATCCGACCTCTGTGGCAGCTGCAGGCCTCTAAAAACTCTGACCAATCCCTGCCTCTCGGTGCGAGTGGAAAGAACCAATCAGATGCCTCCATGTCTCGTCCTGCCCACGCCCCCCTCTGTCCCTCCATCCTCCCTGCGTGCACTCATCACGTATCACCGTTGCCGGAAATATTCAGCACACTCCTCAGCAGACCATGCACACGCTGTTTTCTCTATAAAGGTGATTTCTGAAGCAGAAGTGGTAAATATCATCTGCTCTTTAAAAAAGTTAAAGCTTAAATAACTATGGAATTGATTCAAATTTTTTGAAAGAATATAAAGAATCTCTGATATGCCCAATCACGCACCTGGTTAATTTGTCTATTAAGCACTCAGTTGTCCCTGAAGCCTGGAAGGTGGCCACGGTTAGTCTTATATTCAAATCTGGTGAAAAAACTGACATGAACAATTACCGACCGATCAGCATTTTGCCCATTATATCAAAAATATTAGAAAAGTGGACAGCCGAACAACTTATTGATCATTTAAAAATCAGCCAAAACACCTTGCATCCTATGCAATTTGGATTCCAGGCCAACCATTCCACCAACTCAGCCATTTCTCTATTCTTGGAAAAAAACAAAGTGCTTTTTAGATCAAAATAGCTGTGTTGGTGCTGTATTTTTGGATTTTTTTTAAATTTATTTTAACTTTTTCCACTCAAGCTATCCTGTGGATGAAATCATATCTCTCCAACAGAAAGCAGTGTGGTGGATGAAATCATATCTCTCCAACAGAAAGCAGTGTGTACAGGTCAACGGCGTAAAATCCTCCTTCTTAGAGTGTTCTACTGGTGTTCCACAAGGTTCCATCCTTGGTCCGATTTTATTCTCTTTGTATATCAATGATTTACCCAATGTTTGTTGTGATATTAATATTCAAATGTACGCGGATGACGCAGTAATTTTTACTCTGGCAAAAAATTGAAGAAGCTGCTAACATTCTCACACTAGCAACAACTCAAATACAGTCCTGGTTGTCTAGTAACTCTCTGCTACTGAATACTAAGAAAACTGTGTGTATGGTATTCTCAAAACAACCGGTAAAGATACTACATTCCAATATTTTTATAGGAGAAGAGCTGCAGATTGTTCAGGAGTTTAAGTATTTGGGGGTTGTTCTGGATTCTGCGCTGTCCTTTAAGAGTCACATCAAGAAAATATCGAATACGATAAAATTTAATTTGTATAACTTCAAACAAATAAGAGGTTCTCTGACTGAGGGTGCTGCTTTAATTTTCCTGCATTCAATGATTCTTTCGCATATTGACTATTGTATTACGTGCTGGTCATTTACTGGAGCAACTAATCTTAAACCTGTGGAGTCCCTGTACAAAAAAGCCTTGAAAATCCTGGACAAAAAAGCATTTTCATATCATCACTGTAATATCCTCTCAAAGTACAACCTGTTCAGTTTTGAAAATGTCAAAAAATTCAAAATTGCCTGCATGATCTATAAAGTCTTACACGGACTAGCACCACCACCACTAAATGATTTTATCAGACAGAGAAGAACTAATGTTTCTATTACGCGAAACACCAGTGCCACCTCTAGAGGTGATTGCGAAGTGCCTTTTAGGCGGACTGCAGTTGGACAAAATGTTATGTCGTATGAAGGTAGCAAGCTCTGGAATAGCCTACCACTCTCAGTCAGAGAATCATCCAGCTTCATAACATTCAAGAGGCTTCTGAAGGTGTGGATTAGGACCAACCAGATCTGTGACCATGTGTAATCACCTCCATGAACTTGATGTCTTAAGCACTTTAATATGCAGTATGCATTTTATATTTATATCTGTACTATTTATTAGTAATATGTAGTAGGGCAATGTGCAATCTTCATTTAGTATTGGTCAATTTTCTGTTTTGCAGCAGCACTTTATCTAATATGCACTAGCACTTTATAAGGGCATTGTGCAATTTAGATTTGTATTTATTTAAATCTGTACAATCCAAATTTTATCTATGCAACAGCACTTTATTTACATGCACCAGCACTTTATGGTAAGCACTTTCCTTTTTTGCACACTAGCTCGACTGGTCTCTGTACTCTATTCTGTGTACTTGTATGTATATGTCTTGAATGATCCGTGTACTTGTATTGTGTATGTTCTGTTTCTTTTCTTTTTTCTTTTTTTTCTATTTTATCTGATGTAATATCAACCTGCCAAGGGACTACAGATGGAAACTAGCCTACGGCTATAATCTGGCATATTTACGTGTATATGTTCATTAATATGCACTGTCCCTTTTTAAATAAATAAATTGAAATTGAAATTGAGAGGACAAACCAGAGTCAACATCGTTGCAGCGTTTGAACGGTGTAGACAACTGAGGGAGCTGAAGGGCCTGAAAAGTGATGCAGAGGTTGCTGTCTTTCTGTTCGACAGGTAATTATTTGTTTCGGGGGATTAGTTATTTTCATGAAATATGTAACGTTAGCCAACGTAGCCACTTTTGTAGCTCGTATTAGCCCAATGCAAACATTAGCTTCTCTGTCGGTGTACTGCAGGATGCGCGGTCAAGTTTGTGGGGGCGTGGCTTTGGACGGAGCACTGATGGGAGGGGGAGGGGGGGGGGTGCTTAGAGGAGGTGCCACTTTCAGCTCTCCAACATTACCAACTATAGCTTTAAAAGACACAGAAATATAGGGTCCTGGTTTTGGAAATGCCCAAGCTACCCCTTAAGGCGATGTCGGACAGGGAGCTCTCACTCCAGACAGCAGAGTTTGCATTCCTTGTCAGACCTTTCAATACAGTAACCATGACTACAATCTATCATTAATCTGGAACAAGAGTTTTAGCCTCCTAAACTTCAAGGACAATTCCAGTCTATTCCAGCGTCTTGTTTGTGTGGTTTGGGCAGGGTACAATGCACTGACCAGGTCAGTTCAAGTTCAATAATCTTTATTATCCCCTACAGACAATTAGTTCCACAGCTAGCAGTTAACAAAAACAACATAGAAACAAATATATATGTTGAGACAACACTCACATTGAGTCAAGAAGAGTAATTTAAAAGTCTAATCTCTGCAGGGACAAATGAATCCCTCAGTCTATTTGCCCTGCATCTCGGCAGCAGATATCTGCATCTGGATGGAAGCAACCTGAACTCTCCATGAAGCGGGTGGTCTGGATCTACCAGGATCTGTCTGGCCTTTTTTACCAGCCTCACCTTGTGCAGATCGATGAGGTTGCTTAGGGCTGTGCCAGCAATTTTACTGCACACCCTGACAATTCCCAACAGTTTGTTCCTGTTCTTGCATGTTAAAAGTCCAGCAGATGAAGTTAAAAGTTATTAAAGACTCGATAAAACAAGAATAAAATGTAAACATGGGCTTCAAAAGTCAGCCTGTCATCAAGAACAGTTCCCAGGTATTTATACTGGTTTATAATTTCAACATTTACAAAAGAAATGACCACAGGTAAAGTCACTGTACTGTTATTTCTAAAATCAATAACCATCTGCTTCGTCTTTGATACATTAATCTGTGAGAAGGAGGACTCACACCAGTCAGTGAAATCCCTGACTACTGGCCCGTGATCACGGTCGTCACTGCTGAGAAGGGACAGGATGACTGAGTTGTCAGCATACTTCAAAATGTGATGCTGTGGATGCTGGCTGCGACAATCATTGGTGTATAAAATGAATAAAAGGGGCGAAAGAACACAGCCCTGAGGAGAACTGGTGGAGGAGAAGAGGACATCAGAAAGAACCCCATTGACCCTCACCGTACAGTTGAAAAGTCCATCAGCCAACATATGAGGCCAGAGTCAATATCAAAAAAACATTGAATTTCTCAGCTAAAATATGGGGTTGAATACAGTTAAAAGCAGATGAGAAATCAATAAAAAGTAATTTCGCAAAAGTTTTTGTACCTTCTAGATGTCTAAAAATCATATTACCTGTTGCATCCTCCACCCCCCTGCCTGATTCATAGGCAAATTGAAGTGGGTCCAAATGATCTTTAACTTTGGATATAAGGACCTCCTTGACAATCAGAATGCGGCCTCCTATGCCATCAGGACCAGGGGCCTCATTTATAAAGCTTGCTTATGCACAAAACGGGGCTTGAAAGTGGCGTACACCACTGCCCACGCAAAGGTTGTGATTTATAAAAATAAACTTGGCTGGAGAATGTGCGCACCTGTAAGCCAACATGCGTGCGCACATTTTGGAGACACTGGGAAGTGGCGACGCAGACGGCAAGGTGGAGAAGTGAAGTCAGATTTTTATTGATGTCTCATACAAATTTAATGTCACGCTATATCCACCTTAGATCCACGTTATCATTAAAAATGAAATCCAGTAGCCTTATTTTGGGCTTGGAGTGAGTGATAATTGTTTCATAAAAACGTAAAATCCAACTCAAATCCTGAATTGAAATTCTTTCTAAATACATATTTAATCCGCACTGCCTCTAACGTCTCATTGTCCACTCTGTGAGCGCAGGAGGGGGAGAGGACGGCGTGACTGCATGAGCATCCACTGCATAAGCACAACTGTTACACCCATTTCATCAGCCCTACTTAGACATGTGCTGTTCATGACAAAACCGGCATGAAGAAACGTGTTCGCCTATTACACTTTCATCTTTGAATTGTATTTCAAATAACACGTTGTATTTTGGGACAGGGATACCATTGGTTCATGCTGTAATTCAGGCCGGGTGTCTGATCAGACTAATTGCCATAAACATATAAATACTGCGGTGACCCTCGTGCGTAATTGCGCAAGATGGCACTGGCACATACTCCTTTTTGCCTCCACCTTTAATAAATGTGATTCTTTATGTCACACATCAATGTCAAACATCCTCAAATTTAAAAGCAACATATTAACTACATGTTGGTAAAGGAGTAGAAATATTTGGTCTACCTTTAGATCAGACCACTTTTTTTTTTGTTCTGTCACTGTCCGTGCAGTCCCACAGACACAGCTGACAGCATCAGCAGCGTTGATGTGTTGCCACTTTTTTTGCTTTCTTTTATTAGTGATCCCGCTGCTGTGGCCACCAAATAAAATCTTTCTTCAGTCCTCCACCTCCCGTTAAAGGGTCTCTAGCTCAGTCTCGGAGAAATTCCGTTTTTTGGTTCGTTTCTCACACCTGTCGCCGTGACTCACAATGAGAGAACACTCGCATGCCGGCTTATATATATGCAGATCACATTCATGAGGTGATTTGCATGACCATTTATGGTTGAACTAGGGCGTGTAGAGGGCAGAATATGAGGCGGATCTGGGTGCGCACAATTCCAGGAGGTCTGTGAATTATAAAGAGAACATTGCGTGCAAGTGTGCGTGCGCACGGTTTTATAAATCAGATTATTTTTTGGCACACGCCATTTTCAGCTTTTGGGCGCACGTCAACTTTTAGTATGAATCCTAAGCACTCTTTTATAAATGAGGCCCCAGGACTTTTCCTCTCTTTGGTCTTATGAAAGAGATTAAAAACAGTTTCACTATCAATGTTCACTGTGACATTTGAAGACATATTTTTATAACCAGAAAGCTCCTCAGTAAAATCATAAATGTTAAAACTGTTGTAAAAAAGGTTAAAATCATTAGAGAATTCAAAATCAGACAAAGAATTAAAAGCAATCAGAGTCGTTTTGGTCGGCATTCCCACCATGGACCTAACCCCCTCCCAAGCTAGCCGAGAGTTATTGGACCTGAACATGTTCTCCACTCTATAATCCACCTTCACTTGTTTCTTAAGTATGTGGTAACGAGCCATATCCCCTTTATTAAAATTAATATTGCGCGTTAATCGTATTTTTAACCAATTTGGAAATCTAGGGTTTATTGTTAGGAAAAATAGTGACAGATTTCCTGGGAACCACTGATTCCTCACAAAAGGTGACATATGAAGAAACAGTGTCTGTGAGTTCATCCAGGCCAGTGCATGCACTTTTAAACTTATCAGTGCAGCTGAAGCGGTCCTGAAGGCAGTGGACAGACTCCTCCGACCAAACCGGAACTAAGCGTCGCTCCGGCTTGTGTTTCCTCAGGACAGGTTTATAGGACGGAACCAAATAAACAACATTGTGGTCCGATGAGCCAAGTGGAGCTCTGCGCAGGGATTTA
This sequence comes from Epinephelus moara, assembly GCF_006386435.1. Taxonomy (NCBI): domain Eukaryota; kingdom Metazoa; phylum Chordata; class Actinopteri; order Perciformes; family Serranidae; genus Epinephelus; species Epinephelus moara. The sequence continues at coordinate 35,081,445 of NC_065518.1, read as the reverse complement.
TAAGCGTCTTTCACCATTCCATAACACAGATCCCAGCGCCTCGTAAGTCGAGTGGAACATGTCACATATTGGTAGAAATTACCAAGGGACTTTTCCGGGTCTGCAGTCGTTAAAATCCACCATAACCAAGTTCAGTGCATCCGTAGAGATTACCTGGAGCCACTGCACGGTCAATCAATCAATCAATCAATCAATCAATCAATCAATTTTATTTATAAAGCCCAATATCACAAATCACAATTTGCCTCACAGGGCTTTACAGCATACAACATCCCTCTGTCCTTTGGACCCTCACAGCGGATAAGGAAAAACTCCCCAAAAAAAACCCTTTAACGGGGGAAAAAAACGGTAGAAACCTCAGGAAGAGCAACTGAGGAGGGATCCCTCTTCCAGGACGGACAGACGTGCAATAGATGTCGTACAGAACAGTGTAATAAAAAGCTGCTGAAATTCCCTCTGCAGACAGAAAGGGCACAGAATCACTCACAGAAGTTAATGTCAGGAGGACACCAAGTCTCCCTGATGACAATTGTGTTACACCAGTTTTTATTCACATAAAGACATAAGCCTCCACTGAGTGATTTGTCTGTCACCGTGGCGTCTCTGTCCAAAAGAATGGTCTCTCTAAAGCCCTCAATCTCCAAGTCAGACTGCAGGTCATAATCCTTCAGCCATGTTTCTGTCAGTGCGAGGACATAAGCACTTTTATACTCTGCCAGACACCTGACATCAGCTGAAGCTCATCGATTTTGTTGGGAGTGACTGGACATTTGCCAACATGATAGTGGGAAGCGGCATCCGACGGTGGCCCTGCAGCTTCAGCCTCTGGCGTACACCACCACGTTTCCCCCGCTTCCTTACACCCGACCGCTTATGTTCCCAGCGCCGATTCTCCGTGGAGGTCCCTAACCAGAGAATATCCGCGGGGAGAACTGCGGAGGCTTCAACGGAGCCCACACCGGAGTCCTGCAGGAGGAGGAGGAACTCCCAACCATACTGCAGACGAGCTTGGTACTCACAGAGTCCACCCAAAAAGGGCCAAAAAGTATACCACAAGAGGGTGAGTCCGTACGCAGGTTGGTAAAGGGGTTGGTAGTGACGACAAAGTGTATTAGGGACAAAAACAGAGCATACACACACACACACACACACACACACAACTACTGTGTGTGCGTGTGTGTGTGTGTGTGTGTGTGCGTGCGTACACTAATAAGAAGTACAACAGAACAAGATCAGACCGGCTGATTATCTAAACCACTGTTTACACACCCTTAAGTATTCCTAGTGAGGGTGGGTCATGTCATATCATGTTAATTATTTTTTGGGGGGCGGGGCAATGAAAATCTGTCACACGTTGATATCAGTGATATTGTAAGGTAGTCTTACATACTACATACAACAGCAACAAGTATGGCTGATAGCTTGAGCAATGTTGCTGCTGGTTCTTCTGCAGAGGAGACCATTCCAAACAAGGGAGCAACTTCTGTAGTGTAGAGGTGGTTTGGTTGATTGGTAAATGGTCCAACCTGCAACAAACCAGAGTAATGTGGCAGCAGTGTAAAATGAGAGTAAGCAAAGCAGAGGTAGCCAGCTAAGTATGAGGAGATCAAGATATCATGCCCTACCAATCCCTAGCCCTCTAAAAAGTGATGGTAAAACTAATCAAAAACAAGAATAAAATTAAAGCTGCAAGCAGCGTTGGGTGGGACCTCGGACTCACGCCGTTTCGGCCTCCAGCTCACGTAGACGGTTAAAGACAAAAGTTTTAAACAATTTTAGACCCCTCTCCACTCTAGCTCACAGCTGACACTTTCTCCACATTTGCTCATATTACTTTCAGAGGCACTAGCTCACTTCCTGTTGGATTTACATCAGGGGTGTTAGTGCGTGATTTGTAGGTTTTGATGTGAGACGAACAAGCCAGTTTTGGTTTAATCTTTCTACAACATTCCTACGAGCTGCAGTGGCCACTTTTGTGTGTCTAGGTGGCACTAGAGAGCCCAATTTGGCAATTTTGGGGTTAATTTTTTCATTGTATCAAATGTTTCGCCAGTCCTGACATGCATGCCAATTTTGGTGAGTTTTTGAGCATGTTTAGGGGGTCAAATTTAGTTTTTTTTGCGCACCAATGGGGCCCCATGTCATGCAGTAGGTGCCCTTTTTTCCCTTTCACCCCTGCCCTACAAACATCCTGAGTCCGTCACTAAGAGAGAGAGACAAGTTGGAGAACAGGCAGATGGAGATGGCCTTCGAACTCCTCCCACTCATTCCCAAACCGTGGGTCCAATCGTCAATCTGAGCATACCAACAGAGTTGGGCATTAACGACTTTGATTTTTTTTTCAGGTCGACTTATCTGTCAATAAAGTCTAAGTCGAGTCGACAAGTCATTTGATGACGTCATCACATTGACACGGCGGAGGAAAGTGAAGTATCTCCACACATGTGATGTGTGTCTGTCGGCCCGAACATACTCGGCCGGAACGTACGCGGAATGGGCTCTGCGGAGGTCCGCGCGGACTCAAAGCGGACGTCCGCAAGCCCTGTGTGCGCAAAGCTCAGATTTTACGACCGCGCGGACTCCGCTCCGCGCACCAGTGACTGCTCGGCATGTATTTTTCACATCACGGGGATTTTTCACGGTTATTTTTACAGGAAACTACAACGCGGAAGTGCGCTCGACTATAAAAGCCCGAATGACTGCGGACATTCCTCGTGGAGTCTGCTCCGCTTATAGTACGCCCGAGTATGTTCACTTAGTCAAGGATAAAGTATCAGCATAAGCCAATCAGAGGCAGCCATTGCATTCCGTACACAAGCACGCAGAGAGAGAGAGAGGGAAAAAACACACGACTTGTCGACTCCTCCCGGGGGGTGTCGACTTGTGCCACTGATGTCGACACGTCGACATATCGACTTTTCTGTTAATGCCCTACAACAGAGAGATACACTCGTCCCAAAGGAGAGACATAGAGGTTTCATGTTTGTCGAGTCAAAAATGCGATCTTGGTCGCAAGTTGAAGATGTCTAGCTCACAGCTGACACATTTGCTCATGTTACTTTCAGAGACACCAGCTCATTTCCTGTTAGATTTAAGTCAGGGGTGTCAGTGCGTGATTTGTAGGTCTCCAGGAGACGAATAAGCCAGATTTGGTTTGATCTTTCTACAACATTCCTTGTGTCTAGATGGCACAAAAATCGTCAAGGTTTTGTAACACGTCACCTGTAAGAGCCCATAAAATCCAAACCGTTCGAGTAATGACAAAGTTATACAGAAGAGTGGGCCGAGGTCCCTAATAATACACAGGTTGTATAAAACCAATATTTCGCTTACAATATTTTTGTGATATTAGAAGTTTTGCTATGTGCTGAGTATTGCCATAACATAGATTGCAATATATTGTGATTTATTACCTTTTTAAACCTGAAAATCAAGGAAAAACTTTGTCAACAACTATTTTTTGCTAATAAGATACAGTTTCAGTCTGTTAATCTCACTTCCTTTTTTTTGAAGTGCACCAATATGTATCTAGTGGACTGAAAATCAATTGATTTTATTATTCTAATAGGCTACAAAAAGTTTAATTTATGTTTTGTAAGATTAATAATTTATATAATAAAACAGATACTTGCCATGTATCAAAACAATATTGCCACACAAAATATTACAATACTTTACTGTATTGAATTTTTCCCCCACCCCTAATCCTCATACAGTGGTTCATACGATTACTTATCAAAAGTACACATAAAACAGTTTGTGTGATATCTAACAATTTAGCACCCCATGAATGACTTTACATACTAAACCTAAAGTTACATGATTAAGGTTTAGGAAAGAAAAAAAACATGGTAACGATGTACCTTAATAAAAAAACATTTAAAAAAATAAATAAATAACGTTCGCTTGTTTTCACTCAAGTCCTGTGAGTTGTGACCCATCCACCACCCCAATCAGACTTCCTGTACAGATTACTCAATTACATTCAATTAGTTCAGTTCAATTCAATTCAATTCACTTCAGTTCACTCCATTTCAGTTCACTTCAATTCAATTCATCTCACTTCACTTCACTTCACTTCAATTTATTTGTCACATGAAATCACAAACGTGAGTTCGGGGAAATGTTAATACTCAGTTCCGTCTATATATTTAATAAAAAAAATCGGTAACAATAACAAAATAATAATTATAGTAAAAATAATAAATTTCTTTGGGGTTTGGTCGAGGATTAGGCAGGGTCTTCATTTAGGATCCTTGTTGCTTGAAGATAGAAACTCCCCCTGAGCTTCTCAGCGCTGGCCTGGTGTAACCAGTACCCTCTCCTCTTGTAGACTTCCCAATTCCTTGGGTTAAAGATGAATTACTAGCTCATGATTACCTAGGATATATACAAATCGGGGCCTATTACTTTTCAAAGGTAATAGTAGGAACAGTGCATGAGAACAGCCTGAATGAATAAATACTTAAATAAAATGCTTGCATTGTTCATGCAAAATATCTACCAGGGCAGAATTGTCCAAGATAAATGTTCTGTCCTGTAATAAAGATGTCTCAGGTATAAGCATGACTGCCGGTGTATACACACACACACACACACACGCGCGCGCGCGCACACACACACAAACACAAACACACACAAACACACACACACACACACACACACACGCACACACACACGCACACACACATTCCACATACATTCCTTCCACACTACTGAAAAAAGAAATACAAAGATTGAAAAATACGGATTGAATGTTGAGCATTCGCGCAATTTTTACCAGTACACACACACTGACACGACTCATCCACACTGCCTCTCCATCTGCCACCACCACAGACCCAGCATGGGGTCCAATAGGTCTTTGATTGCTCTAAGTATATCTGGCTCTCTCTTTTTCTCTCTCTCTGCTTTCAGCCCTTTTGTGTCACCTCAGACGGAGAGAATGTGCTTGAAAATTACTATCTGCTGTATGGCATCGCTGACAACTGCCGAGTCCCCGAACCTCAGGAGCTCCACGCCACCCTCTCATTATAACAAAACACTATCTACTGTTTGAAGGAGGCCCAGTGAAAAAGGCGGCGGTGGCGGCTCCCAATGCAACTCCTGCTTCCACCTCCTACTCTGACTCTGACAGAATCTGACTCAATCTGCTGCAGAGAAGAAGCCAAGAGCTTTTAAACCCAAACCTGCAGCCACTTCAAAGAGCCCCAGACCCTCTGTCTTTTGAAAGTAGCTAAAGTAGTGTTAACACTGAAGCAAATGTGCCTAGAAGTCGATTACCTACCAGAGAGTGGCAATGGAGATGATAGTGGAAACGTGAGCAGGTTGATTCCTGTGGTGGTTGATTGCTGTAAAAGCAGGGTGCTTTGTTCTTTGAATTTTTTTCCCCAGGTCTGGGTGGTATCACAGTATTATGGTATACACTATTTAAAATCCTAACAGTATGATTTTCAGCACCATCAAAAATACAGGCACTCTTCTTTCTATTAAACTCACCATGTGTAGTGCATAGCATGCACCACCAGACATCAGTCTCTGGTCCCTACTGGTGGACAAGGCAGCTGGTGCTGGTGGGGATAACATCACAGAGCGGTACATGATGAATTTGGAATGAGAACAGGGGAAAAAGGGGAGAGTGGGCAAGTCATGTTTCTCAAATTTTGTCACCAGTCCAAAAAGACACATCAGGTTTCATAACCTTTTGCATTTGCAAGTAATTTCCCCATCAGCAGTCTACAGCACTTTCATCCATCTTTCAGAGGTCTTTGCCTTTATTACAGGAAATTGATGTGGAATGATCACTAATAAGCCCAACAGGCAAAAGGAATACCACTTACAGACACCACATCACAATCACAATCACTAGTCACATAAACAGTCCATATTATCGAGGACATATCAAGAGCAGAGTTGAAATTCTCATCATCAATCCAGTTATCTTAAGCTTTAAACTGTAAGAAGCTGTAAGAAAACAAAATGCTAAAAAAAATATTTAAAGAAAATGAAAGGCAAGAGAGGAGACTGGGGAAGAAGAAAAGTGAGACAAAGGGAGCTACCAAGAGGCCCAGTTGGCCTTTCAAAGATTTCTGATCTCAATGTGTCCTCTAAGACTAAGCACGCTGTGCAATTCTCAAGTTCACTCAAAAGACAAATGGGAAGCCACACTTTTTGGGAAGCGCTCATTAAGCCAGCTGGTTAGAAACCATGGATTTGTGTGAGGGAATAAGTGTTTGAATGCATGGATTTGTGTGTAGATGGATGCATTGCCGTGGATTTGGGTGTGATTAAACAGACCTGTGAGTGCTCTGACCAACACAGTCCCGTCAATAGGATGCCCCGGTAAGATTGATCCCTCTTTCTTTACCTTCACCTACCTACACATACACTCCTGACTACCATTTCCCATTGACCATCCAGGCTCTGCTGGATTGAAAGCAAAACAGTGGGACGTGACCACTCACTGCTCTTGAATATTTGCCTCCCACTGTGTAATATTGACCTCCACACAGTGATCATTTACTTCTGACCCTGCGGGGCTGACACGAAGCTCAGTGAGTCTGACCAGGCTGTCACTGCCTGATGCTACAGACTCATAGAGTTTACCACATGTATCACAAAGGGGAGACTGAAGTAGAGGTCCTCAAGCATCCCATTGCAATACTAGAAACAAAGACACAATTATTGCTGGACACTGTTTAAAAAAATTACAAAACCAGTACCCTCAAAGCGATATCAATACCGATAGAGTACTTTATTTGATAGACATAGTGTGAATCAGAGGTGGGAAGTAACTAATTACATTTATTCACGTTACTGTAAATGAGTAGTAATTTGTAATTTTTTCAGTAGTTTTTGAAATCTGTAATTTTACTTTTACTTAAGTAAATTTTGAATTAAGTATTGTACTTCGCTACATTGGAGATCACATCCGTTCCTGAGTAAAAAAAAAAAAAAAAAAGTTTTCGGCTAAATGGAAACCAAAAGGGTGAATCTCGGAAATCTCATGTGGAAATGACCCAGAACAAGCGGCCGGTGAGTTACTGGAGAGAGAGATGGAGGAGGGTGGGAGTGCAGACGCAGCAGTTGAAATGAGCAAAGAAACAAACGAAACGAAAGAAAACCCCGTGTGCACAGTGCCATTTATAATTGTCTGTCAGGGAAAATACGGCCCGAGCCGCATCGAGTGTGTGTGTGTGTGTGCGCACGTGTCTGTGTGTGTGTGTGTGTGCGCGCACTGGGAACGAACTCCGCCGTGCGCAATACAGAGAGCAGAGGAGGATTGTAAAGGTGCGACCATGTAGAGACAGAAATGACATGCTGTCGTGTCGACAATATAAGTCATCACGTTATAAAGTGAAAAGTTTCACTGTATAACACAATAAATAGTGTATGTTATTAAATGAAGCGTCCACCGCACAAAATAATATAACTTTATTTTATGAAGAGATCAGATGGAGCCCTCTCCTCTTATATGCTTTATTCACAAGTGTGTGAATTGACCTGTATATGAAGTGTCCATAGCACCAAATAATATAATTTATAATATAGTTTCTAAAGTACGGAAGACGAGAACAGCCATGTATTTTTTTTTTTTTTTGTGCACTGTTATGTCGTGACAACTACTTATTATTTCGTTATCTCGATATAACAAAGATTGTTTTCTCGTGATAAGGAATTAATTATTTCATTATCTCGATATAACAAAGATTGTTTTCCCATGATAATTGTCAAGTCTGATGATTGCGCACTGGTTAATGTGATCGTCTTGATTTCAGCCTACAAGAGCTGCCGTGGTCCTGCTAGATGCCTTCTGCTGCTGCTGTTATCATTAGTCACACTTCTACTGTTATTATACACATATGATTATTGTCACATACCGTATATTTCCAAATAGTTGCCCGGTGGCAAATAGCCGCTGAAGCTGAAACCTGAAAACCCGTTTTGATTCTTATGTTGGTGTACCCCTATGGATTAAGGGAATATAAATAATCAAGTAGTGGACACATTCGCACTTTGTGACCACTTAAGATGTAAAGAGTCACCACCTTTTTTCTGTCTCTCTTGTTTACCATGCTGGTAAATCTGAATGAATTACAGTATTTTCTGGTGCTCATGGTTTTGGTAAAATGAACTGAAGGATTAAATAACAGAGAATCTAAATCAGCTATGGTCTATATATAGCACTGTCCATATTGTATGTGCAGTCTAAGCAGCTAACCAATGTAAGCTCAAGCAAGTACCTGACACCGTAGCAAAGCCCTTGCTATCTGTGGTCTGGAGCCTCCGCCTCACAGAGACCCAAAGTCCAGCCTGGGACCCACATCTCTGCCTCCACCTCCTTCTCCTCCCCATCTGTGGTCTGATAGTATCCACTGCCTATTTGGAGGCAGGGAACTCCAAAGAGACAGGCATAATTACAAGGGGATAAGGCAATCTACTGCAATTAACCACTCCTCCCCTGGCAGCCTCGGCCGCGGACCATCTCTCATCCTACGCAGGAAATAAATTACCCCAGCTCGGCCGCTGCCATGCAGCCACTGAAATATAGGAACAATTAAACAGGAATTAATTCTAATTCATGCAGCCCCTATCACTAAAGGGACATATTTCAACCACGGTATTAAAGAACTATTACACAAAATTAATTGTAAACCACAGTTTCTTTGATCCGTGTAATAAATCACTGGTTCTTTCATAAAGCGCTTGGAAGAGATAAGTTTAACAACCTTGTCAGACATTTTGTAAGGCTGGAGGGTCGTCCTGAAAGGCGCCTTGTGGAGAAGGTTTTTCATTAGGATAAATAAATCTTGTCATGGAGTTTAGTGTGTGGCCTACACAGAGAAGGACAGGATTTTTTTTTTTAAATGTCATTTGCAGTTTTATGTTGCAGGAACCATTTTAGCCACCGTACAGTGTATAAAACTTAAAATGGACACAGATAATGAGTCTGAAAAAATGGTTTTGTGGAACTTTAAATAGCAGAAATGTTACTTGCCTAAGTCTAGAGACTGGGTCAGAATTACAGTTGTCAGGAATGAGGACAGGGAGCATCTCCCGCTGATCCATTTAAACAGAATGAGGAACAGACTGTGGAATTATTTATTACAGTCGACTGCAGCATCATCATTTCTCACATTTGCCTTGTTTATTTCTGAATTTACAATTTCAGCCAATTTTACACCAGATTACCACAATGTCAGGCCTCTGCTTTTCTCCCCATGGACCATTTTCATAATTTTCCTCTCTCCGAAATGTTAAAAGAAGGAAACTTTCAAGGCAGTTTGTTTCTCTGCTTTGAGCTCCTTCAGTTCATTATTGCCTTGTACCATTTGAAAACAACTCATAACTTTTTGGAGGGAGGGGGATTTTAATAAGCATACGGTCACCCTGCAGGTAATTAGCTGGGGGATGAAGAGGAGCTGTCGGCTTGGATTCAGCTCCCATTTGAACTGCTGTTGTTTTGTACAGCTTGAGAGGGCTGTGTTGAAAGCGAGAGCCCCTAGCCAGCCTTTGGGTAGAGAAGCCCGGCACATTGGAAAACTCCATGTTCTCAGTCTTTGCAACAAAAAAAAACAACAACAAAAAAAACTCATAGCATCAAATAGCATTTCAAATCCATTTGTTTCTTTCCTCTTCTGTAGGGACTGCCCCCCTCTTTCTCTGCGCCTGCACTCCTTTCTTTTTGGTTCCACACAGAAATCAGGGCTATTCCCAAATTGTCCCACTCATTTTTTTTCTCAGTTTTGTCACCAGAGTTGGAGCTCAACACAGTCTGTTTGTGAAATTGTAGTTGGGGAAAAATGCGCCAACAACAACAATACGTAATATTGCTAAGAGCTGGCGCTGACATTTCACCAGCATTACAAGTGGATTGGACAAAAAAAGGGATATTTTCTGTTCCCTTTGCTGTCTTCTGGAGTGAGACACATTTCTTTGAGCTGTTTCTGACCAGCAGTCAGACAGAGAATCAGCATTCAGTTTTTGCCTTGTGGATTTTCACAAGAGTTGTGAAGCTTTTGTAACAGTGCTAATCACACTATAGCTCTCTTTTAACCAGTAGCTCAGCCAGAAATTTAGGCTGGCCAGGAGGATATACTGTGTGCCAGAACCAAAGTGATCAACCATCATTCCTATTTAAAGATCTCATTAAAACATTGTGTCAGTATTGTCTATTTTATCAATAGCAGGCATTATAAATGAAAAGTAATACATGCCAGAATAATATTAGTGAAATAATAATATACTTATTATACAATTTTTTTTATCCACAGAATTTTGTACATTATACTATATAGCCCACCACTGGTATAATATGAAATCCAATTTGGATGAATACAGCAGTTTGAGAAATACTTATTTGTAATTTTTGTAGGATTTTTTCCTTCATTATATCGTTGTGCAAGAAAAATAGTCTACATTGGTGGTTATTTTCCAATTTATTAATGTTGGGTTCTGACTTGTCAAAAATATAATTTTATTTATTTATGTATAAGGCCAACTCACATTAATCAAAATTACTTTTAATGTGTCAGTGATAAGCAGCTGGCTAATTTTCAATTGTGGTCTTTGGCAAGATCAACTAGCCTGGAAATCCAGACCCAAATCTAGAAAGATTTAGGGTCTGGCCCTGAGTAATGAAAATGGCCCAACTCAAGGGCCAGCACCAAGCATGCATTTGTAAATATCACTGCACGCAATTGGATAACACTACGACCAGCATTTGTAAATATCACTGCACGCAATTGGATAACACTACGACCAATCAGAACAATACACAGGGTAACGTATCCAGAGCTCTACCAGCGGAGCTAACTGGTAGATTAGACTCTTGCCGTATCTGTTCGGCAAAACAGCAAAAACGTCCTTCTTGCAAAGAAAAGATTCGAGCGCCGTCTTCTGTTCCTCTTTTAGAGAAAAAGCCAAGTCTAACTCGGTCATTGTAGCGGCCAAAGCCGTTTCAAACAACTGGTGTTCATCAGTAGCCATCTTGCAATGTCTACTGACTGATTCCGGACTTCGTCGTCGCAGCGCTGTCGTCATCTGTTTAGCTCGCCTCTGGCCCGCCTATATCAGATACACCGATGTGATTGGTGCAGCTCGGCTACAAGGGCATGGGTAATGAGCATCATTAATGATTGCCAGAGTGACTCGCTGAGCAAATTCAAATTGTGCTCTCGCGAGAACTCTGGATTTCCAGGGTAAAGATCAACAGGAAACAGTAAAACATTAGTAAAGTAATACATTATTGATGCATCACAAAGAGTTCAGGGCAACCTTTTATTAATGCGGTTCCCAAATATGGATTTTATTCATGAAAAGTAACATTGACGAGCACATCAACTTTATAATAAGTTGAACAAAGGCATCCAATACAGCTAAATGACAAGCTAGCCAATTCCAAACCTTACTTATCATATCCTTAAGTAACCCCAAGTCGACTCTGCTGAACTGGTAACTCTGAGCTCACTGGGCCATGCTCTATGCTCTCCTTTCTCTCTGCTAGCTATAGGTACTTATTTGTGATTGGCTGTTTTCATGAATTGTTTGTATGTTTCCACATGAAAAGTAATGAAAGGCTGCATCCACGTGACCAATGCTCTGATAGGAGTAAAGAAGGACTTGAAAAGGATGCAGGTTGGGGTGGTGGATGGGTCACAGAAAAGCAGACTTTCTCCCAACTTTCCTGGAGACATGGGTTTGGAACCGTGTGAACTTCGAGTTAACTTTTAAGGGACATCCTCACCATAATAATAATAATAATAATAATAATAATAATAACTAATATAGCGCCTTTCAAGAAACCTAAGGTCACTTTACAATACATAGTAATGAAACAATAACACCAGAACAGTACAATACAACACAAGCAGTACAGAAAAGCAACAAAACTATAACAAACAACAGAAGAAAGCAGAGAAACTGTGTTATGGTACACTGGGCATGAGATGGATTATCAAATTAAAAAGCCGTGGTGAACAGATGAGTTTTGAGGGTGGATTTGAAAATGTCCAGTAAAGGGGCTTGGCGGGTTACCGGGGGGAGAGAGTTCCAGAGGGTGGGGGCAACGACGCTGAAGGCCTGGTCACCAAAAGTTCGGAGGCGGGAGTGAGGGATGAAGAGTAGGCCGGAGAAAGAGGAGTACAGAGTTCTGGACAGAGTGTAGGGGTGGAGGAGGTCAGTTATGTACTGTGAGGCGAGGGCATGGAGGGACTTGTAGGTGAGGAGGAGGATTTTGTAGATTATGCAGGACTTGACCGGGAGCCAGTGGAGATGGATGAGGGTGGGGGTGATGTGCTGCCAGGGCTTGGTGCGGATGAGGACCCTGGCAGCTGAGTTTTGTACATATTGGAGCCTGTCCATGGTCCATGTTTCTTTTCCTAAACCTAACCTCAGTAACTTCATGTTAATTACGTAGCTGTACATTAGGCTGTAACGTAATTTGTGGGGTGCTAATTTGTAGGATATCATAGAAACTATTGTGTGTGCATTTTCTTAGGCTATCATACGAACCATTCTATGACGATATGTTGAATAATTAAATAATTAAAAATATTTGGCTGCCTCGGCATCAAGGGACTTCAATCTCCTATCTAATTCACTTAAAGCCACAGTTTGTAGGAATTTCTCCCATCTAACGCTGAAATCATATGTTGCATTCAAACGGATAGCGCACTCTAGCACCTCACTGTTTCAAACGCGTATTGCAACAACGGTAGCCGCTGTGTACCAAAAAGCTATGATAACATTGATGAAACCATGTCATCCGATACTTCATGGAGTTTTCATTCAGGCTCCGACACAGACACACGCGACGCGAGTTGACAAACCCCCTCCTCACCATGCTGGCTGTGTTTACAACGTAGGACTGTTGGGGTGGGTGTAAATCTAAACAAACCAATCACGTCTTGTCTTTTGACAACTGACAAGTGGCTCAATCTCACACACCTCATCTCTCTCCTCACATCACTGTGCCGCTAATAGCTGTTAACCACTGTTAGCGTGACTGGCAAGTTCAAAAAACAAGGGTCAACATCGAGGTAGCCTTCCCCAGGGGGAGAGAGCTGCTGAGGGAGAAAGGTAATGCAATCACAGGCCAGCACCGCTGTTAGCTGTTAACAGCTAAGTGGCTCAACCTCACACACCTCATCCCTCTCCTCGCATCACTGCGCCGCTGTTAGCCACTGTTAGCTAACAGTGTGATTACATTACCTTTCTCCTACAGCAGCTCTCTCCACCTGGGAAAGGCTACCCCAATGTTGACCCTCGTTTTTTTAATTCGCCGGTCTCGTTGCCTTTTTGATTCCATTTGCGCTTTCTTGGCGACAATGATTCCGTCTCCCGTGATGCTGCATATGCATGATCCTGCATTATGCTCAAAGAGTGGGACTTGTTATGCTGCAGTAGTGCCGGGGTATTAGCGAAGCGCCTCTTGGTCCTCACCTTCGGCTTCTCAGTCACGCAGCGCTGGCCTGGCTTGCAACAAAAACGCCGAAGGCAATGCTGTACTGTATGTCCCTTGCTGGCAGATATATTTTCAAGATGGCAAAACATTATGGAACCCCCTAGATGACTTGCCCGCACAATGTACAAACAAATCCGAAATTCTCTTTTTACGAGAATAAGTCAGACTATTGGTGGAGGTAATAGTACACCAATGGTGACATATTTATGAATCGATTTTTGCCAATAAACAACTGAAAATGTTACATAATGTCCCTTTAACTATTATTTACTAACTCATATTGTCGTTTTTTAAATGATTGTTTATGCCGGGTGTGTCAGCTTGAGATTCAGATGGCACAGGCACATCCAGGCACACCTGTTTCTAACCCAGGATGTTTCTAACCAAGACATTCTCACTCTGTGTCCACGTTGACATATGACATGCAAGGTACCCTGGGTGTGTTGGTTGTTAACATTCTGGGACGCTGTGTCAACGTCAGCCTGTTACATACAATATCTTTTAAAATACACCTCTGTTTTCACAGGAATAATACACCTCTGTTTTCACAGGAATTGTACAGTTTGCAGTCTCTTTCACAAAAAATAATGGTACAACACCACAAATTCACGTTTTTGTACTTCAACAACAAACTCATGTAATTACGTTTAGCTAACACGCACACGTGGTTGGGTTTAAAACAAAAAATACTGAGTTTGGCTTTACAATCATATGGTCATACAATCATATGAGTTGGTGGTTGTTGGATCCATCAACCACCATTCCAACCTGTCCTACTTAGACTTTTGCCCCCTGAACTTTCGTTGTTGTCCCACCGCATTTCCCCCTGAAACCGCTGGAGCTGTTAAACAATAACAGCAATTGGCTGCGTATCATGCTGACATGAAAGGAAGGCTTTCTTCGTCAGTGTCTGGCGCCAGAAGTCATTGACTGAGCGCTATTATTCGACAAATTCAGGGTGAGACCAGGTTGTACTGACATAACATCCACAAATTAAAACATATGAACATCATAAACCATAATCCATACCAGACCTCTGAGTTATTGGAAGCAGTTGGAATCTGCATACCAGCTGTTGTTTAAATTTTATTGACTTGTACGATGTCCAAAAAGGTGGGTTGATTCAAATTAATTGACTGCCAGAGTTGTCCATGTACCAGTCATATAAAAGTACATCGCTCATATGAATGAGGGCTTCATATCTGGCCATAAAAATATTCTTTAACTCTAATTCTCTCCTTCTCTCTGTCTCTCTCTCTCGTGTCCTATTACTGCATCTTGCTAACTCAGCCATTCTGGATGTCACTAACTCGGCTTCTTCTTCGGAGCCTTTGTGCTCCACTGTCTCTCAGGTTAACTCATATTGCAGTGGTGCCTGGATAGTGTGACGTGTGTGGTTGTGCTGCTGCCGTGGTCCTGCCAGATGCCTCCTGCTGCTGCTGTTATCATTAGTCATACTTCTACTGTTATTATACACATATGATTATTGTCACTTTCAACATATTGTACAACAGTAGCCAGAACTATAATTATAATATTTTTACCTTCATTAATGTTGTTGTAAGCTACTGTCATTACCGTCTGTCCTGCATCTCTCTCTGTCTGTCACTCTCTCTCTCTCTCTCTCTCTCGCTGTCTCATTGTGTCATATGGATTACTGTTAATTTATTATGCTGATCTGTTCTGTACGACATCTATGATTGATTGATTGATTGATTGATTGATTGATTGATTGATTGAGAACTGACATTTTCTGTTATTTCTGAACAATGGATTTTTGGAACATTTGTAATATTATTCAATTATACAGAATATCTATTGATTGATTGTCTTTATTTGAACATGTAAATAGTGAAAACAAAAACAAGAAATAGGTAGACAAGTGAATAAATAACTAAATTAAAATAAACAAACAAACAAACAAACAGACAACAAAAAGAAAAACAAAAAAGACAAAAGGATGGAATTTGGATCCTCCACACATTTCACATGCTCCAAAGGGGGTAGGAGGAAGTGTAAACTTATCTAGTCCTATCCCTTAAAGAGGCAACAGATAGCATCTTTTCCTAAATATATCATCATGAAAATAATGTGGGTTGAACAGGGTAGTGGCCACAGTAAAATCAGACATCAGCGTTTACATAGGTTACTTAGTGGCTTTGCAATCTTTGTAATCAGCTTTTGCCAGTGGGGGCGAAATTTTGCGGAAAAAATCTGCTTTACGGCAGGAAACGCGTCATGTATTGCGAAACTGGTCGGTCAGCCAATCAGGGACTGGAGCTGGTCCTTATGAGGAGGTGGGCATGAGATAGTTGAGTCACGAGCACAATGGCAGACGGACAAAGTTCTGAGGAGGCAAAGAAGAGCAAAAAGGAGAGTGATAAAAGAAGAGGAAAAACAAGAGTAAACCTCAGTCAGGCGTTCAAGAGATGGAGGGAGCACCATGACCAAAGAGGCTTCAAAACCGATGTCCAGCTAGCTTTCTTTCTAATGGATCACGGAACACCGTGGAACACGGCTAAATGTTAGCTAGATGAGACAGGACTGTAACGTTACTGTACTGGCTGCTAGTTAATGCCTAGCTGGCCAGCATCGCAAATCGCCGCAACCAGGGACCGGGTAGCGAGCGTTGGTCGGCTGACATCCTCATTGCCATTCTATGGCAGCCCTCGGACAGTGATAATGATAATATTGATGCCAGTTGTAACATTTGAATGTTTAAGTAGTAAGCCATGTTCTAAGCGGGATAATGTATAGTGAGCCAGTGACTGTTGAAAAATAACTCCGCTGCGCGTCAAGGTTCCATTCCCCTGTCGGGAGTTATTTTTCAACAGTCACCGGCTCACTATACATTACCCCTTACGTGTCTACTGTTGTTTGTACTGGAGATGCAGAAGCTCTTTTTTGTTGTGTGGGTGTGGCAAACCTTTAAGTTTAATTGTCCCCTTAACTTATAACTCCCCTCCCTTTCAGAAAACATTTCCTGTATGTTTTTAGGTAGCATATTATTCCTTGCGTTGAACATTGTTTGTGCAGTTTTTAATTCTATCAGATCAAGAAATTTAAGAGTTTTGGACTGTATGAATAACTGATTTGTGTTTTCATGAAAATGTACATTATAAATTATCCTAATGGCTGCTTTTTGAAGAATGCACAACAGTCGTAAGAAGCTTTTGTATGTGTTTCCCATGGTAAAATTAATGAATTATAAAGAATATGGAGTGATTTATTGTTCAGGAAGTGCTTATAATCAGTAAAAGTGCATTTCATTCAGTGTGTCAGAGGTGTACAGTCTGTCTGTTATTTAATGAGACCAGTATTGCCTTCTCACAAGGCACCAAGACGATGGATCAGTCTCTGCCTTTTTTTAGCATTAGCCCACCATGACAGGTGTACATGTCTGAATCAGATGTCACCCCACTGTGGTCTCTGGATCATTTACTGCTGACAGGGCCAACCTGACACCCTGCGTCAGGCCTGGGGAGCACCTCCGGCGCCGACCACTTAAATAGCTACCATACCTGCACCTCTGGCCTGGGAGATGTCTGGGAGGAGCTTTTCAGCTTGGCTGTCAATACTGTATTGCTCCTGAAGTGCCATATAATCACTGAGGGGCTTCCCTTCATGGTACCCCAAGGCCTTGCAGTAAATATCATTTGCCACCAATTTCTTTATGTGGGAACATCTGAGGAACATTACAGGAAGCCAGACTGATCTGACTTAGTCTTGAGTTGCCACTTGACTCTCAAAAAAAATAAATTTTAACATTAATAAAAACAAAACAAATGGTGCTGCTGTTTTACATCCATGCAGTTTACGTGTTTTTAGCCATTCTTGTCGAAAAGTCAAAGCAAGTTTAATGTGTTGTTGCATGCAATCTTTGTTTCAACAATACTTCACTACAGTAACAGGTCTTTTCTCTGTAGCAGTGTTCTATATGTAGGGCTGGTGCCGAACTCAGGTAAGGGTATCAACCAAATAACATCTGTGCTACAAAGTAAAGATTCACATTAAATCCATCTGTGCCAAATTTCTGTACCTGAGAGCACATCTAGGTGAGAACGGCAAGTTTAGACAAGAGGCAGAGGTGCCGCAAAGTGCTCTGAAACCTGGAAACCATCCATGGGGCTCCGCAGCCACTCTGTTGACTTCATATCAAGCCAAAACAGTCGCTTCAGTGTCGATCTGCTGCAATAATTTCAGCATCTGGTCTATTTTCTTTTCTATATTATTTTAGTAATAACCCAGTATCACTGCCAAATCAGCAGACACTAGGGTTGGGTGGGTGTTAATTTTCAAACTGGTGTTTGATATTAATGGCCCAACTGGACCAGAATATNTAAAAAAATAAATAAATAAAATAAAAAAGATAAAAATAAATAAATAAAATAAAAAAATACAAAACCTGCAATACATTATGGCATATGTTAATAGAGTACATAATAATGTAAGATAAAATAATATAATACGAGGTAATATAAGACATTATAATATAGCATGATATAATATAGCACAATATAATATATAATAATATACTATATCATATGATATAATAAAACATAACATAATAATCCACTATGATATAATACGATACATAACATAACCTAATATAATATAAACCAATATGTCATGATAATGACCATACCAAGAATAATTATTAGAATTATTAGAATTATAATTGGCAATTTATAATGCAATGATATTATATATTGCAATCAGGGAGGTGAGCAAGGGGTCCTCCTACCAGGCCCCAAGTAGCCCGACCGGGAGCCCCAGCGGGAGACAGGCAAGACGGCACCTTTTAATTTATTTTTTAATTTTTTTTTTCCTTGATTAATTTTTGTTTAATTCTCTTTGATTTGATTTTAATTTAAATTTAGGGGCAATCGTACCTTGGGCCACAACCAAACCCAGAGGTGGCTGCTGGCCTGTTGCAGGGAGGGGGTCTGTCTGCTGAGGAGTAGCTTTTTTTTTTTTTTTTTTTGAGAGAGAGAGGGAGAGAGGTAGGGCCCAACCACCCCACCTCCCACCTGAGGTCACAAGCATATTTATAATAATACTAATAATCACAATCATCAAAATGACGACAGTAATAATAACAATTATCACAAACATAATCAATAATAATAATAATAATAGTAATAATAATATAATCACAATCACTGTAATAATAATCACAATCATAATCAATAATAATAATAATAGTAATAATAATATAATCACAATCATTGTAATAATAATCACAATCATAATCAATAATAATAATAATAATAATAACAACGATATAATAAGAATTCTAAGTGAGTGTAAATGAGGAGAGCAGGGAGAAAGAAAATAAGAATAAAAAGAGAAAGAAAGAAAGAAAGAAAGAAAGAAAGAAAGAAAGAAAGAAAGGAAGAAAGGAAGTAATAAAGAAATTAAAAAAAGGAGTGTTTTATGAGTGAGAAATGGGTTCCAAGTTTCATTAAAGACCGACATATTACTGTTGTTAGAGGCTGCCATTTTCTCTATTGAGATGAATTCTGTAAGAAGGTTGGTCCAGTGCTTGATGTGTAATGATTGTTTTGATTTCCAGTTTAACAGAACTGTTTTCGTGCGATAGAGATATGAGCAGCGGGTTTCTGTATTTGGATTAGTCTGAGTGGGTGGAAGTTCGCTGCAGAGATCAGCCTCTCATTGGGCGGAATGAGCCACCCGCTGAAGTCCCGCCCTACCACCTCCGGTTGTGTAGCAGTTTTCAACCGTTTTCAACACGTCCTTTACTAACTTTTGCGGTGTTTGATCTTGCGGGGATGTAGCCATTTTTCTGCCATGGTTCGCGTCCTGTAGGCGATATTTTTGTGGGCGTGTTACACCAAAACCTGTTTCCCCCCGGCAATATTTTTGCAAGTGCACCGTTGCTGTGGCACCGCCCAGAACGATTGTGATTGGTTGAAAGAAGTACAAGCAGCCGGGGCGTTTTTTTCTCCAATCTAAAGTGAGAGTCGGCCCAGCCAGACCTTTCTTTTATCAAGAAAGGTCTGGTGAGCGAGACTATATTTGGATGGGAGGTTGGTTTCTGTTATATCTCCGAGCAGGCAGAGGGATGGAGATGGTGGGATTCTGCAACTCAATATGCAAGAAAGTTTTTTTTGTGACTGCACACTTGACTCAGCAGCAGTTCCTCAGTAGAACATAAAGACACCATGTCCCAACAGCAAGCAAGCGTCCAACAATTATCATGTTGCACTGCATAACATCAGAGCACTCTGTCCACACTGAAAACATTAAATATGCACTCCTGTCACATCATGTAAACAAACCATGTATATCTAAATATCAGCTGTTTGCTGAGATCAGACTGGATATGTAACCATTTATAAGATGGGTGTGTAGCCTACTTGCCATCTTCCCCTCTACCTCTGGCGGCAGTGGCTCAGAAGTAGAGCAGGTCATCCACCAATCGGAAGATCAGTGGTTCGATCCACGGCTCCTTCGGTCCACATGTCGAAGAACCCTTGAGCAAAGTACTGAACCCAGATGATGCTTCCATCGTAATGTAAATGACTTAGACTAGAAAGGCGCTATACAAATGCAGGTCCATTACCATAACATTACTTTTTGAACAGAAAACATGTTTTATATTGTGATATTTACTGGAAATGAAACACAGTATTGTCAACACATGCTGTTATCAGCATGGTCATTTAGCTCACCAGGAAATTTCAGCTCCCTGATGCCCTCAAGCCAGCTGACGACTATGTTGTTGTTGTTGTTGTTTTTTATAGTGAAATAAGGAGGCATTTTAACAACCTCATTTCAACTCATTTCAATAGCTGTTCCTCATCTATCGCAGTGCTGTCAAAGCAAGTGACAGGTAGCCAATAAATAGAAACAGGCTGTCAGACAAAATCCTAGCTCTAAACAATGCACCGCCTGCAGCCAGGTAGGACACCTCTTTTGTCAACTTCAAATCCAAAATGGTGCCATACTGGTGCCGTTATAGTTTCCGTGGGACGCCCCTGCATCTCCTCTCGTCACCCCAAAAAACACATGAACTTTCTAGGAAACAAACATGGCGTACACATGGCCCCTCCCATCTCTGTTGAAATTTGACCTCCTTCATGTTAGGGTACTAGGATCACAGCCACAGGATCACTGTCAGACACTGATATCTTCATTATTTTGTATATAAACAATATTTCAGTTCATCACGTTGTCATATTGCTTATTATTAATGCAATACCAGGTGGATTTTGAACCATGATTCCGTCAGCACAGGTTGCTGATGTAGGCTACTTTTTTTAGGCCATGTACCGTGGCCCTGTGCTGCAAATCATCTCCTATCTCTCCACCCTTGTCTGTCTATCTTCAGCTGTTCAAGTAAAATAAAGGCAATCTAGAATTACCACCTCCTTGTTGTACACCTCCACAAACCAGTCAAGTTATTCTTGTAGTTAACATCCATGTCTGTGAAAACATGGATTCTTCACACACATCTTCCCCAACATTAGAGTCACCAGCTCAGTATATCTGGCCAAATATTTCTCCTTCTGTTGCCTGAGAAATTACATTTAATAATGGACAAAAAGTGTTTTGCAGAACATTATGATGATACAGTAAAGCTGACTCTTGACCTTCTGGATATATAATGTCACATCATTTTATCCTATTAAACATTGGAATTTTGTCACAATAAAGCAATATTTATGTTTGTGCGTAGACCCTACGTACGTAGCTTACGCAAGTTGCCTACGTCGTTGTGAGCATTTTTACTTGTGTGGTGGTGTGTCTGTCACTGCAGTTACACTTCCAAAACACTAGTCAGCAGTGGAGGTTTCTGTGAAGTGCTCTAAAGTTTAGTTGATTAAAAACACACCTAAAACACACATTAA
Organism: Epinephelus moara; assembly: GCF_006386435.1. Classification (NCBI taxonomy): domain Eukaryota; kingdom Metazoa; phylum Chordata; class Actinopteri; order Perciformes; family Serranidae; genus Epinephelus; species Epinephelus moara. The sequence continues at coordinate 35,060,106 of NC_065518.1, read as the reverse complement.
ATATGGCTTAATAGAGACAATTTCAAACACAAGTACACAAATTGGCTTCACTATAACTTGCAGCATTCAAAGACAACCACTTGTCTTTATCTGGACACATTTTCCCCACAAATACAACATGCTAATGTTATTAGCACAAGCCTATTGCATTTCACACTGTATAAATTAGCCTAGCGACGCGCGGAGATTTCCTCTTCTCATATGAAACCTGGATAAATACCTAAGTATAAATCCCTGAAGGATAAATTACACACAAGACTTAAAATACTTATTCTAGTGGAGGCTTTACTGTCTTCACAATTTATTGTTTCTTATCTGTGAAATACAAGTAAATACAAGCTTCGTTTCCACTGAGGGAATAGGTGTCAGTATACAGAAACAGACAGGAGGTCTACGTCACCACAACGCGTAGTTACAATTCTGGGGAGGTGCATGTCAGCCTATGGCGTAGGTTATGGCATAGGCTCTACGTTGATGTGGAGCCTATGCTGTAGCTACGGCGTTGATTCAATGCAGAAGTATAAATGAACTTTAAGTGTATGGATTCTTGAGTTTTGGCCAAAAACATGTTTTGTGACGTCACTAAAATTATGCGAATGGACCTCACTCCGGCGGCATGGTGGTGTGGTGGTTAGCACTCTCGCCTCACAGCAAGAGGGTTGCTGGTTNATGAATGAATGAATGAATGAATGAATGACCTCACTCCGCACAGTAAGACAGACAGGAGATATCTACACTCAGACAAGGAGAAGTGAGAATAAGGTGTGACGAAAAATAATTTTTTTTTGTTTTACTTTAAAGCTGCAGTAGGTAGAAAGCCTGAAAACGGTTGATTTTTGAGTCTCATCTGAGTTAGGTTTCATTCGTCTCCGCCCTGAGCCCCTCCTACCAGACCAGCACGCAAGTATTTTATCCTACTTGGTTCTATTTCTCCCTCTCTGGGAGCCTCGGCTCTCCCTCACCGCGCAGCAGCCCTCCCCATCCCTCCCTCGCGGCCCCGCACGTACTCCCGAGCCTCGACTCTCCCTCTCCGCGGAGAGCCCTCGGCTCCGCTCCCACGGCCGACCCTCATGCCCTTCGGCCGGGCCCGGCCCCACCTCACCCTTCCCCTCCCAGGGCCCTTTTTTTGGGTTGTTTAGCCGTGCTGCTAAATGCTGGAATAGCTATTTTACCTGGTGCACCGTTCACCATTGCCGCTTGCTCTCCCCTTCTGCCAGCGGCACGGGAATGCGCATATGCAGTAGAACAGCCAATAGGAACGCAGTGGTCTGAGCTGACCTTTGATTGGTTGATGCACATCGGCACGATACTGATTCTTTAGAGGCTGAACACAGAGCCATGGTGAGGTGCACAAACCTATTGTTTGTCTCAGACCACTTGATTTACATTATGCTTAGAGGATATTATAAAATTTTTACTCAATTATACCAAAACAATGTTGCCTACTGGAGCTTTAAAGAAATATTTGCTAAATGGACACACACACACACACACACACACACACACAGAGTACAGCCTTGTTACCACATACTTGTAACTGGTGTAGCTATGTAAGGGTTAGAGGCAGGGGACGAGGCAGAGGGGAGATGGCAAGACAGAGAAGAGGAGTTTTGGATGAAGGGAGGAGGAGAAGAGGGAGCTGTCAGCTGGTTCTGCATGGCTGCGCTTAAGTCACATTGAGGCAAGGCCAGGCTGAGCAAGGCCCTGACACTCACTCACTCACACACACACACACACACACACACACCGGTCCCCATAAAGACACACAAAGACATGCACATTCCAGCGTGACTCAGACGGCAGACAGAAATATTTCTAGCCACGGTGGGCATGTCACTTATTAATCTCTAGAGGTGATGGTTGACTGACAGGAGCAATGACCAAATACAACATGTGAAAGGAAACGCAGGCAGAACCCCAGCAAGCCCAACAGCATCTCTGTCAGGAAAACACACACATACAGAAAACACACACCTCTGGCCCACTTGACATGCTCAGTTGAATGTTGAGTGTTAACTCTGTGTCATTGTGTACAACCTTGCATCACTTTCTGCCAAAGTGCTGGCTGACTGTGTGTGTTGTGCGTTGTGTGTGTGTGTGTGTGTGTGTGTGTGTGTGTGTGTGTGTGTATTTTTGTAAGTATGTGTGTGACGGATAGAAGCGAAGCTAGGAGAGGCTTAATACAAGCAGAGAGAGTACTGTATGATGTGAGAGAGAAAGTGGAGGCAGTAGCAAGGGAGGAGGGAGGGATTGGATGAGTAAGGGATTGCACTGCTTGTAAGAGGAGCACAAAGAGAGTTGAGGGGGGATTGAGGAATGGAGAGAGATAAAAGAGGCCCTGCAGAGTGTCATCCCTCCATCTTATAGCATGGAGTGATGGAGAAGGAGCAGGAGAAGGGAGAGATGGATTTTGGAGGAAGGGGTTTGATGGATGACCCAGAGGTCACAGCAGGTCTGGACTCATTTTCCTGACCCAGTATGAGGGTTCATACAGGGGGGCTGATCAATCCCTGGACCTGCTGAGGAGCAGCTGAGGGGCCATGCATGCACAGAGACACTTTTTGGCTCACCAGCTCAACCAGGCTAATGGATTTTACAGTATGGGCCTATATTTTTTTCCTATAAACATTATTAAAGGACTGCAGAGAATGTGGTTGAAAGCATGTCATCACCCTCATTAATAACTTTTGAGTTCAGTAATGAAATATCACTATTTAATTTATATTTTTACATGTATTATTACAATTAAACATTCTATATTACCCAAATGTTTTCATCATAGTGAAGATTTCTCTCTTTTCCCAGTAAGCAATAGAACCCCCAGAAATTTTTCATAGACGTGGCCAGATGGGTCTGCATAAAATCGTGGGGTAGCACATAGGCTTTTGCCGGTTTGAAAATTTTCCAACTGGTTTGATTTAAAGCCAAATATCTAACCGAACTTCCAACTGGTTTGATTTAAAGCCAAATATCTAACCGAACCGATATATCGAATTATATACCTAATTGTACCACTGGGGGTCGCATTTGAGCTATTTTTCCCAATAAAAGCCCATTACAGGTGTAATGTGCTTCCAATCCACTAGGTGGCGATAATGCTGTATTAACCGCCAATACACACAAGGTTACACAAGAAGAAGAAGAAGCAGAAGGACACTTTTCTCGCAGCAGCAGCAGACAGCTGAGCGGTGTCCGCAGTCCGCGGAGCCTCTGAGACAAACTAAACAATCTTGTAGACACACTTGTAGGCTCCTCCACTTCATTTAAAAACATACATAAACCTTATTAAGTTGTCATAATGCATTTATTAAGTTGTCATAATGCATGTTACAATGCAAGATAAGTTGAATACAGTCCCTTGACACGCCGCTGATGTGAAAAGCTCCCCCCCAAACCCCCCAACCCCACCCGGTTTATCTGGTTGACGTGAATTAAACCAGGTGGAGCTCTTAAACCGGACCGAACCGGTTAAACTGGAAATCGCCACAAGCCTAGTAGCACACCAAAACCAAAAGCCAAAACTGAATATCAGAAATTCTGTTATGCTGCTTAAGTGTGTAGGTTAGTTGAAAACTATGTCAATATGAAAGTTAAGAAATCTCATACAGATATGCTTTGGTTCCTTATTTATTTAACTTTATTTATTTAATAACTAATTATTCACTGTTCTTAATCAAATAGGCATTTTGTCTCTTTAATTTGAAGGAGTACATTGATTGTAAGGGAAAGAAATACTGGCTGTTAAAAGGCCTTGCCAAGTTTAGGGGAGATTTGTGGGTACCCATAGAACCCATTTGTGCCAAATCTAAAGTAATTCCCTCAAGGCGTTCTTAAAATATCACATTCATGAGAATGAGACAGACAAGGTCACAGTGGCCTTTGACCACCAAAAACAAATCATTATGTTCACAGAATTAGGCAACTACTATCCCCTATTCTTGTGCTGCATTTTGCAGGAGGTCTGCAGTGTTTGCTCCGGTGTGGCTTTTGTGTACTGCTTCAGTCTGGAGAACGTGAGACAGCAGTCGCCAGTCCTCTGCGAGATAACGTGTGGTTATAGTCACATATGGATCCACTGACCTGAAGTACAGACGTCACAAGTTAATGCCACCCTTCCTCCTGTAGGCTACTCAGAGATTCCACAACTTTATGCTTCACTTCTCTGTAGAGCTTGGGTATGGCTGTGTTGGTGAAAAAACAGTGGGACAGAGTTGCATACCTGGGTTCCATTTAGCCTTTGATTTCAACAACGCTGTACAGACGCAGATCTTTGAACAAGATGTAGGTGATGGACTGTGTTATTTTCTTGCTTTCTCTCTTACAGTTGCATGGTGGTTTTGTTAAAGTATATGTGTCCAGTGTTGGTTGATTTTTGGTTGAGCAGACTTAGCGTTAGCTTGGCCATCAGCTATCTCTGGATGGTGAAGTGTGAGGTGAGCCCACATGTTTATAGTATTCCCAGAGTATTTTATTCTCATATGACACTGCTTGCAATTCTCATTTGTATTATCCAAGTCCTCCTTTTGTTTCTATCTATATTTTTAAGGACTTCCTGCCAAATGCTGCTGACTGAGACCTCTGCTGACTTCCCCAGGGAAAAAAAAAACATCACCACCATCTTGTCAATTGAAAAATCAATCGACTTTATTATTTTAGTACCAAAAGTTGTACGAAAATGTATATTTGCAAAGATTAATAATGAATATAATAAAAGATCAATACTTGGCATCCATGTATCGATACAATATCGCCACGCAAAATATGCAATACTATGCCATATTGCTTTTTCCCCCACACCTGAATCCCCCTGAATCTTACACAATGGACCTTTAAGTCATGTAAAAGATGTCTCTATGGATGCAGATACAAATCCTGAAAAAACATAAGCCTTGCCTGTTGAATACAGTGCACCCCACAGTATACAGTAAATGTGAGTGCAGGTGGTGACTCAGGCAGCCTTTGCTCACAGTGAGAATACAAATGGAATGTTTGAGGCAGTTGATGACGGCTTCAGAGACGCTCCTCATCAGTTACCTATCTCTGCACTCACATTCACTGGGCTGCCTTGTGCTAATTTGAAGCCCACTTATCTATCAGCCATCTACACTCCACTTCCCCACTCCTAATACCTCTACCTCACTAATCACTCTCTCCTCCAATTTCAACTCCTATCCATTCACATTGTCAACATTATCCCTTTTAGCACATCTCGTCCTTTCTCTGTAAGGAAAGTGCTTTTATTACACATAAAAGCTGCCTATTGATTTCTTACACTGCTTTTCCCCCGCACACGCTATCTGTTAGCCAGCTAAAAGAGGAAGCTGGGCTGGAGAAGTTTACCTGTCGGGGAAAAGCATTTGATCACTAACTCTAATTGGTAGTAAACCTGAAGTCCTCCCAGAGATGAAAACATCATCAACAACAACAACAAAAACCCTTATTCCACTGCTGCCTGTAACCATATTACTGATTATACATACACACAGAGTGAACAGAAAAGCAGCTGAGAGGTACATCCACACATGTGGACACACACACACACACACATATACACATAGTAAACCAAAACAAATGTATAATACATCTATAGATTAAGGGAAGATTTTCTCTTGAACAAAGAGGCTCTTTAACAGGCAGTGGCATATAAAAAACACACACATAACAAGACTGTATAACCTACATTATAATAATAATAATAATAATAATAATAATAATCACGTTTATAATCTACAAATCCACTAATTATCATTCACTCAAAGTGTGCTTTGTTTTTTGGAGTTCTGGTCAAAACAGTTATTTGTTTTGGAGTAGGATTTCTTCAACCTTCTAAAATTATATGAGGATGAACACCTCATTATTCTGCACAATATATCAAAAATGTACCTTCATATAGGTATAGCAAAAGAGGGCTTTAACTGCAATAAAAAGTATTTTAACATGTACTATACATTTACAGTCTGCATGTCGTATTGAAACAGTGGTGTTGGTTGACTTTACTAGTTTTGAAAGTATTTCTCACGGAAACTACTGACAGTGACTTGTGTTTTTAATGTCATTATCATGCTGTCCGTAATGAAGTGCAGTGTTTTTGTTCTGGTGCTCTGCACAGATCTGACACCTGGTAAACATGGCTGGGTGGCATGGAGGGGCCTGGGGACTGGTGGCAGACAATAACCTTATATTTAAAGGTTCATGAACCCTTAAAGTGGGTCGTGGGTTCATTCTGAATGGATCGCAAGTGACTCGCGAATGTGTCAAGTTTATTTAAAAAAAACATACTTTATTTTCAAGTACAGTGAATTTCCAGCTTAGATTTTATTTTTAAGTGCTGTTTCCTGCTGTCGAGTGAACAGACAGCTACTTTAAAGAGACAGAAAACTAGCTCAACAACATAGCCAAATGCAAGTACAACGCTGAGTGTATTAACCTGTGTGGACCTTGAACTAATGACTAAGGAAAAATCTGTGGCTGACAAGTTGCTGAGTTTATAAGTAGTTGCTGATGTCAAGAAACTTCTTTGAAGTCAAGTAAACATGAATTCATTATTCATTCACTGTGGAAACTATTGTCTGTATGTTGAACTGTATGCTTGCCTGCAGGCTAAGTTGACATTTTTGCTTGATCAGCCTCAGGCCAGCCATTAAGAAATATGGGCAGGGTGACAACATTTTCCAAAGTGGGCCCCTCATCCACACTCCCTGCTGAGGGGTGGTGAGGCCAATATCACTACAATACCACTATGCAAAATGTTATACTTTCTGTGAATATATTTCAATTAATCATATTTCCACATGTATGTTGTGTTTTCTCTGTGTCAACAGATTATATTTTAAAAAGCAGAGATAGTCACATGTGTGTCCTGGGCTGAAAAAAATGCCCTCCAATTAATGATTAGAGAAAACTCAAATCAAACATGATTGAAGAAATTACTGAAAGGTATTAAATCATGAGTTAAAGTCATGAGTTAAACATTTTTTCCTTCATTTATTCATTCAATCTTACGGGCTACTTTAATCATATATTGGTTAAAATGTGTGCAGAGGGGAAATAGTGTAAAAAGTATGTAGCTGTCAACTCTCATTTTCCAGTCAAACCCAATTTATAAAATTCCAAGACTGTGTAGCAAACGTTTGGAGCATCATTTTGCCCCCTTTCCAACAAGATAGCATTACATGGTTGATACCAATGGATGCCTTAGGTCCTATAGTTTGATATGATACCAATGTCTTAACTGTAGCTTTAAAATTGAGCCCGCAGATTTTATTTGCTGACATTAGTCTGCCTCACTTCTCACCTTTAGCTCTACCTGTCATACCTGCTGCTTCTTTCCATTTTTTGTTCTCTCTGTACTCTGGCTTTTCTTTACGTGGTCCCTAATTGTTGGTGAGGTTGCTAATCAGGCTGCAGTCCACCTCACATGTTTACATTAACAGCACTTGTGATTTTTAAGCATCATGCACCTGACCCCCTCTGTCAGATGGACTGAACCATTTCACAATACCTGCTGGGGTTGGAAGTATCAGATGGCATGTTGAACTGTGTTTTAATTATAAGATTACATTTATTTGTCATGTAAATGTATGTTACTTATATTGTCAGTAATAAAAATAAGTAAACTGTTGTACTTGATCTACTTTAAAGGTCAAATATAGAGGTTTTCATGGGCCCAGGGTGGCCTTGGGCCGGGGTCATCTGTAACAGTGGAAACGTCTGGCAGCATTCCACAAACACACACACACACACACACACACACATACACACAAACACACTAGCCCTGGACGCCCACCATACCCTCCCTCAACCTGATCTCACAGAAATACATGAAATTTCCCCTCAACAATGATAATAATAATAATAATGATAATAACATGATAGTTCGGCTGTACTAGATATTTGATATATTAAGTAGATTTACTTTTTTACGATCCTATTTGACGATCCTATTTGACGATCCTATTTGACAACTCTAAAAACGCTGTTTCTAGAGAACTAGCTAAAATATCTAAAATTAACCAACATCCTTACTTTTTCTTAACATAGTTCATCTAGGTGCTGTGTAATTACTAGTTCGGTTTTACTATATTTAGATATATTCAGTAGATATATCTTTTTACAACCCTATTTTACAACTCTACTCTATAACCGGAAGATCTACCTTCCCAAAAACACCATTTCTAGAGTACTAGCTAAAATATCTGAAATTAAACAACATCCTTACTTTTCCTTCACATAGTTCATCTAGGTGCAGTGTAATTACTAGTTCGGCTTTACTAGATATTCGATGTATTCAGTAGATATATCTTTTTACAACACTATTTAGAACCCTACTTTGTAAATCAGAAGAACTACAACTATGTTACTGATATGTATTGAGGTGCATGGCGCTGTCCTAGGGAATTGTAGCCTGGAAATCCAGACTCAAATCCAGAAAGATTTTGAGCTATTTGAGGATAGCACGATGGCCAATCAGAGCAAAAAACAAGGTGACGAATTCATTGCACTAAGCCCCATTTGTTTGCCGAACAGTGGGGCTAACTGATATATTATGCTTTTGCCGTATCCCGTCGGCAAAACAGCAGAAAGGTCCTTCCTGGAAAATAAGGCTTCTAGGGCAGTCTTCTGTTCCTCTCTCAAGGAAAAAGATAAGTGTAGGTGGCTTAGCGTTTCTTCCAAAGCTAAATTGAATGGACGTGGTCCTTCGGCAGCTGCCATCCTGGCTGTTTACTTTTAGACTCCTACGGCGCAGCGCTGTCCTCATCATGTTACGCCCGCCCAGAGTCTATCTGTCAGATAGACTGATCTGATTGGTCCAATTGGCGATTCAGCGGGTTCTACTCATCGGAGCCAGATTCCCGTGCAGTGCAAATTTGAATTTGCTAGGGGCAAGGCATCTGGATTTCCAGGTTAAGGGAATTGTAGTTCTGTACGACATCTATTGCACGTCTGTCCGTCCTGGNGCTCTCTATAACAGTTGGTCCCATGTCTGTACCCCCTTTAGTTGCTGAGTTATAAGCCCTCAAACATGCACTGAGGTCAAGGTTCAAAGGTCAGTACTTCAAAGCAGGAGCCATGTAGAATCTCCATACTGACATACGTTACTCTCCAGGTTGAGACCTTTCCAAGGATGTATTTGGTTTAGCTCTACGACAAAGTTTTGATTTTTTTCATTTTCTGGACACAAGCCATGCCAGGTCTAGTTTCAGAGAGCACTTTGAAGGCCCAGTGTAAAAAATGATTATTGTTAGCTTTCTTTGCTTGTTTTTTTTCTTTTTTACTATAGATAGTTACTAAAATGAGCCATCCTCAGATAATACAATACTACTAAAAAGTAAACCAATAATAACAATAATGAAATAGGAAAAAATAATATTAAAATTATATTGACATTTTTAAAATCTATTTACAGAGTGGAATGGTAGCCTAATAGATAACTTAGATACTATTTATCATTGTTTAGACATTATTTATTATTGCTTAGATACTATTTATTATCGTATTTACTTTTAGCATGCTCTACTTTTATCTACTGTATATGTTTTAATTTACTTAATAACTTATTTATTTCATGTTACATCTTAATATTTTATGTCATTTATCATAGTTCTTAAATCCAGCGTTTGTGTGTACCGGGGGCAGCTGCTGGTTCTGGCTGCTGTGGCGCTGGCTTGGGGTACAGACCATCGCCTTTTGGCGGTGACGCTGGGCTCTTCCCCTGCCTGGGCCGGGATGCAAGTTCCTGCTGGCTAGCCTTGCGTCACCAGGCTCTTCACGTACGGGGGAACAGCCTGGTTTCTGTTCACGCTGGTTCTGGTCTAGAGAGCGGATCTGGAATTCACCAAATTCACCAAAGTAAAAGTGTTCACCAAAGTAAAACTTTAAATTCTGGCGCACCATCGATTTAGAATAAAAGAAAAAGGTTAACTTAATGGCTTGGGGCTTTTCTTGTAAATTATATTCTTTAAATTAAAAAGTTTCACCGCATTTTTATTAGCTTGGTGCTTTTATTTTGAGGGAAAGGGGTATCCATCTAATTCTGGATCCTGTCTCTCTCGCTCTAGTTCCGGTTCCTTACCAAAATGGCCACTAAACGGCCCCAGACTACCTGCTGGCAGTTGTGTTGCCGGGGTGGCGCCCGCCTCCCGAAGCAGACGGCTCCAAGTGATGATGTTTCCTCTCTGGTTCTTCCGTGCTCAGCCTTATTTTTTTCTTGTTATTTATTTATTCATTTATTTATTTTTTATTTTTTTTTTCTTCTATCTTTTTTATCACATTGGGATGAGGGGTGAGGGAGGTGAGGGGGTCTGTGGGGGATCTGTTGGGGACATGTAAAGCACTTTGTGCTACATTTTATTGTATGAAAAGTGCAATAAAGACTTATTGATTGATTGATAATAGTCCAGAAATCCCGTCTTCATCCAGTTTATATTGCCATGGTACAAGATTTGATGCACACACACACACACACACACACACACATACACACATAAAACACACACACACACACACACACTTTTCCTAACAGAGATAGTGGCATTTGGATTTGGGTTGCAGCAGACAGGCGGCAATTTGAAATGGAATGAAGCCCACAGATGGCAGACAGTACAGAACAGTAGTCGAACGCGACCCATCCGCCTGCAGCACAATGCTCTTAAAGCCCTACGCTATCAAAAGCTGGCAAAATACATTTATTTTATTTTATGGCCTTGACATTAACCTATCATATTGTTGAGTTATCAAGGACACTTTCGTGTTTTTGTGTGTATACAGGAGTGTTAAAGATATCATTGAGGAAAACGAGGTTGACGTGATGTTGTTGAACTAGGGAATTCATGTGTAGCCTACACCACGACAAAGGATCCTAATTGACTTTACATTGGTATTGTTTCCGTTGTACCGGCACGTAATTTCAACCCATTACGTGCTGCCACCACGGAATGCGGTGTTAAGAGGTCGTGGTCATTTCATGTATTTCTGTGAGATCAGGTAGCCCTCCCTTCTGTCCTGTCAGCAACAGCCCCTCTTCAGAATGGATAGGCTTCATTTTTGGTGGCCAAGAATGAATATCACTCTTGGCTACCATGCTGTTTCAACGGTGTTGAGGATGCTTTTAAAGGGGTTTTAATTTCACAGTACATTAAGTCCTTCACAATACAGGGCTTTTGGCAAACAGTTTGTGAAAAGCCCCCCCTCTGTAAACTATCATGAGACAACAATGAGAACACTCACATTAAAAACAAAAAAAAACAAAAAAAAGCTGAACTTGACTATCTATGTATGCAAATTTCTCTGTGTACATTTTTGTGTCTTTTTTTCTCATTTGATACATCATTGGTTCAATTTCTGACCAGGCGACAAGTTTGCTTTTGTAATAACAATCTTCAGTGTTGTGCAGGCAGATTCCCAACACACACACATTCATACGACTATGCGCTATCCATCCCCCCACTCTGCCTCTCCCGCTCCTCTCTGTGAAGGGTGAGTGAAGGTTGCAGCAAGAATGTCGGAAGCAGGAGTTTGTCCTTCGGCATTCTTGAAGAAAGCCTTTTTACCTGTTAGACTCCTGACCTTCCCCTGAGGCTCTCATGCAGCGCAGCAGCGCAGCTTCATATTGACTGAAGCACTGCCATCAAGAACTCCCATCCATTTTCAAACACCTTCCTTTTCAGTCATACCATCTTCTGCCTCCTTTTGATAGAACAGAGGTTTTTTGACTGATTTTTAAAATGTTTTTTCAAAATTCAGGATATAATTCCAGCACTCTGATCTGAGAAAAGTTTTTTTTTTTGGTGCGTGAAGGTATTGTTGGTTGTGGGAGTGCTGAGGCGTTGTTTATCAGAGGGCTAAAGGGCCAAAGATGATATTGACACATCACATCACAGATAAGCCACGTTAAAGCCACATCGATCACACAAATACACACACACACACACACACACACACACACAGTCACCTATGTTCCTGTATCAGCCAAACAAACAATTATAAACATACACATGCTTTTACAAAGAAGAAACACACACATACACAGCACATATGCAAATACACAGCGAGGACCTGGTCCGAGGTGTGGCTCTGGTCTCAGAAGGGGTTCAATCCAGGTCTCCATGACAACAATGCTGACTCAGCAGTGCCTCTGGGCTCGTTCGCACCCCTCTATCACCTTCACACAAACTCACACACACAGACATACACCTCCATCTGACCACTGCCTATTCAGCAGCTGTGTGTGTGTGTCCCTGTGATTCAGAAGTAGACTGGAGAACCCCAAAGGCCCGACAGCCCTGAGGCCTGTGCATGAGCTGACATGGACCATGAGACAGGCTGACCGATACGGCTGTGAAAAGCTGAGACTGATATTTTGATAAGTCTAATGGGTGATGTGGAGCTTAAGAGAGAGAGGTGTTCCTGTTTGGGGTCACCGGGGGGCTGGAGCCTATCCCAGCTGTCATTGGGCTAGAGGTGGGGTACGCCCTGGACAGGCTGCCAGACTATCACAGGGCTGACACATTGAGACAGTCAACCATTCACGCTCACACCTACAGGCAATTTAGAGTCAACCACTAACTTGCATGTCTTTGGACTGTGGGAGGAAGCCAGAGTACCCAGAGGAAACCCACGCTGACACAAGGAGAACTGAATAGAAGGGCTCCCCCACCCAGGGGTTCAAACTCCCCACCCCTGGTTCGAACTAGGAACCCCTCTTGCTGTGAGGCGACAGTGCTAACCACTGCACTACTGTGCCCCCCTTATTTTGGACTCCCATTGTGTAAATTTAATGGCCTTTCCATTAGGAGAGGGGGAAAAAAGTCAGCATCAATGCAGGCTTGCTGTTGAAGGGTTTCATTATCAGCTTCCACTCGTCGCTAATTGGTACCCGATGGCAGTCATTATGGCAGACCCTCCACGTGACCGTTGAAACACAGTGAAAGTGGGTAGGGTAGAGGGTGTAGGGCAAGGATTATCAACAGACCAAAGCTTTCCATTCGGCCCACAGAATATTAATTCATTCAAAAAAATAGGAGGAAAAAATGTATTACAGTGTTTAGGATATCCAGCATTTTTTCTTCCCATGTTAAAGCAAAACCCAAAACAATTGAGATGTTAGATGTTATAGAATGTCATAAGGAATGATTTACATCCCCAGATAATGTGAGTCTGACCTGTAGGTTCAAAAGACATTATATCAATCTGTCATCAATTTGTCAGCTTATTATTAGCAGTAGTGATGCAGCAGGTTCAGGTAAGCTTACAAGAAAAATATTAATATATCAAATGTCAGTAAGTGACAAAGCATCCTGAAAAACATATTAAGAAACACTGTGTGCAGTAGTTCACCTTTCACCTTTTGTTCTCTCTCTGTCCCTCTTTTTCTCTCACCAACATACACAGATAGAAACATGCCATTGCGCTCAGTCCGTGTCTCTGTCAGTCCAGACAATTGCATTACTGTAATGCATAAGGTTGGTGGTTTGCGGTCAGGTTGGGTTCGGGTGGTTGATTAACCCATATTTAGCTGGTTGGCGGTGAGGATCGGATCAGTTAATCTAAAACGAATTCCCATCTGTTATAAATGGATTGCTGCTTGGGCCATATCATCATGCAAGAATGGGGACAATCTCATAATAGTCAGGTTCACTATGTCCTGATTTCAACCTTTGCTCAAAATCTTTGGGAAGTTTATAACCTATACATATTTGGAAAGTTAAGAGTCTGACAAACCCCAAAGCCAATGTTCCCATTTTTTTTCAAAGTCTCTCTGGTGGCTAGTTTTAGGTGGATCCCTTATGATAAATCAAATTAGTTCTGAGTTTAGAAGTTAATTGCAAAATTTTCAAGCCAAAGAAACAAAGAAAGAAATGGGACCATTTCCAACACATTGAAAATAGAATCTGATGCTGCACCTGCCTATAATGTGTTTTTTTTATGTTTAGGTAAATAAATGCTCTATCTATTGTTAATGTACAGTACTGAGCATAAATGAGTACACCCTTTAGGTTCTTTTCAAAGTCAACATTTTCTATGGGATACTATGCTACAAAATACTGCCACAAACGTGGGCCATTGATTGCAAACAAGATTTGTTAATCTGCACACACAAAAAAGTAATTTTCCTAACAAATTCATTCAGGACCATGTTGCAAAAATGAGTACACCCCGATGAAAGTCTTAGGAGCAAAGCTAAAATTTAGACTACAAAATTCTAATTAACATGAATCCAACCACAGGTGAGTCTAATTATTCATTAAACAGGTGTCCAGCAGACAGTTGACTGTAAAAGGGTGTTACTTAACAAAGAAAACCCCTTCCCATTTCATGCTGTCAGCACTAGCACCACATGGAAGAGAAATGTCACAAGACCTGAGAAAGAAAATAATTTCTTTACACAAGAAAGGTGAAGGCTACAAGAAGATCAGCAAAGCATTACATGACTTACTATCAGTCAGAATACAGTAGCAAAAGTGATACATAAATTTAACAAAGATGGAACTGCAACCATCTCACAGAGATGTCCAGGCCGTCCACATAATGAGAGCATATCGACCAAATAATCGACTAGTCAACCAGGAGACTACAGCCCTAAAAATAAGATAGACTTTATTGTCCCAAAGGAAAATTGTCTTGGGTACATGCGGTACTTGCCGTTAAAAGATACAAAAAAATTATACATACAGTTCCTACATCTGTACAATCCATACACAGAGCTATCGCTATTCACAATCCCACACACTCAGTAACTGCAGTATATGTACAAACTGCCATCAGCCAACAAATTGCATGCTGCCCATTGCACCACACATTAACAATAACAAACAAAAAAATACATTATCCCTTACCTATACCATGGTCTGGGTGAATACTTCATTCTGATTGGCTGCAGGGTGTCCGTTACAAATTGATAATGGACACCTACTAAGTAGTTCCTGTGAAACTGGCAACATAATAGTATCAGTATATTTAACCTGCTGCACATAAGGTGGTTCACACCTCCATGTCGGATGTTAAGAAGTGATACTGGACAACTCACTGGGCATTATCCCTTACATATATCATTCAGTCATTCATTATCCATAACCACTTTTCCTGTTTAGGGTCATGGATGGGCTGAAACCCTATCCCAGCTGTCATTGGGCAAGAGGCAGGGTTAGGGCTAGGCAGTGTGACAAAATTTTCATATCACGTTTTTTTTTTTTTTTTTTAAATCATACTGGTTTCACGGTATTTGACGATATTTTGCTCGGGTTCGGTCCACTTGCAGACATGCTGCTGTGTTGTGGCCTATAAGTGCTGGAATTTGTTATTTACGTGACAACGCCTGAACGCAACACAGGCTCCGCTCCATTAGTGCTGTGCTCGGTCATAATTGTCTCAGAGTTGGGTCAGCTTCGGTCAGGAAAATGCGGCCCAAGCCATGATCCAGTGCGCTCATCTGTGTATGTGTGCATACGTGTCTGTGTGTGTGTGTGTGTGTGTGTGCGCGCGCACATGTGTCTGTGTGTGCGCATCGGGGCGAAACTCTGCCGTGCGCTATACAGAGAGCAGAGGAGAATTGTAAACTTGTGACCATGTAGAGACAGAAATGACATGCCGTCATGTAAATAAGATGTGCACGTTCTGGACATTGTTTGGGCTATACACCGGTTTTGCGTTATATGAAAAATTAATATCATAACAAACCGGTATACCGCCCAGCCCTCGGCAGGGTATACCATTGACAGGTTGCCAGACTATCATAGGGCTGACACATGGAGACAGACAGCCATTCATAATCACACCTATGGCCAATTTAGTCACCAATTAACCTGCATGTCTTTGGACTGTGGGAGAAGCCGGAGTACCCAGAGGAAACCCACACTGACAGGGGGAGAACATGCCAGCCAGCTGATTCCAGCCCAGAACCCTCTGGTGTCTGCTTAGAAAAATGCTGGCCCTTGGACAGTTCTGCTTCATGACCCCTGGTGTGGGGACTGGATTGGGAAAGACCAATGTCATTGGGTTAGGAGGGGACTGGAAAGCCAAAAATTTCTGCAGCCAACCTTGTAATTATCGACTGATTAGCTGATTTAGAATCTAAATAAATATTTTCTGCAATACATTAAAGTTTACATGAAGATAACCCTCTGTTAAAAAGTGATATCTGGGTGATCCCAGCATATAGGCTTTTGGCTTGAGAAATGAGTGGGAGCCCTTGTAAATGCAGAACAGTTGGGTGCCACCCACCTTAGTTCACAACCAAGGCATTTCCGTTGCAAAGCATCAAATCTTATGCCTGCTCTAGAGCAGGAAAAGAATTTGAGGACAGCGACTGTCTGCCTCTCTGCTGCTGTGAAGCCCTTAGAGGGTCTTCCTCTTTCACAAATCCGGAGAAGCTTTTCAATGGTGGCCCAGTTTAAGCCCCCTGTCAATAGGAGAATGTGTCGTCTTTTCTATGATGATATGCTTGTGAATAATTAAGACCAAACTGCCAGCGAATGCAAAAATGAGCGCTGTTTATGCACACATTGGTTTGTGGCTTTATCAATTATACATCTAGCATGCCATATGAACACAGAGGAAGGAGATAAAGAGGCTTTGCTCAAAATGTCTATTGGGACGGGAGTATTGAGTGTGTCATCCAAGCGGAATCATAAGACAAGGCTCAAAGATGCTTACCACAGAGCTAAAGTATTACCTTATGAGAGAGGTCATGGATCACACGAAGATTCTACTCAAACAAATCTGACCAATTACTGCCAGCATCTTCTCCAACAGCATAGTGGTGTAGTAATTGGCACTGTCATCTCACATCAAGAGGGTTCCTGGTTCAATCCCAGGAGGGAGCCCTTCTGTGTGGAGTTTGCATGTTCTCCCCATGTCAGCGTGGGTTTTCTCCGGGTACTCCAGCTTCCTCCCACAGTCCATGCAGGTTGGGGTTGGGGATAGATTAATTAGTGACTCTAAATTGGCGGTAGGTGTGAATTGTCTCTATGTGTTAGCCCTGTGTGTCTGGCGACCTGTCCAGGGTGTGCCATGCCTCTCGCCCAATGTCAGCTGGGATAGGCTCAAGAGGATAAGCGGTTACGGAAATTAATGAATGAATGAATATACTCTCCTGCTGTCTCTTGGTATGTCACAGGCAGAGCTGCAGCATTTATTTTTCAGCTTATTGATCAGAGTCAAAACAGCAGCCATGTGTTTGTAGATCATTTACAAAGTCTTCTGTGGTCTCGGTGGGCATCCAGAGAGGCTTGATGCCTGCGGCTACATGTGAGCCCAAATCAAGTTGGCGCTTCAGTTTCATTAGCTGAGCGGAGGAGATGCAGAAACACAGTGCCACTAAAAATTAGCCTGACACATCCTGGGCTTATCCAGTCAATCACATCGGCTTTGTGTTAATTAGATTTAATGCTGACTTAATCTGAAGCTTGCCACTTAATGACACTAATTCATGCTTTCAGGAAAACTCTGACCCGGCCCAACAAATACTACCTGAATCCAGAGGCCAAAGGCACAACATTAACGTCATGATGTCTTGGATTTATCTCCATATGTCTATCTGTCTCTCAGGCATGACATACTCTTATGTAAAACTCATTTTGCAGCGGTTCACACCATCTGGTACATTATGTATTCAATTAGGATAGGTCATTTGGATAACAACATTTGGATAACAAGTGTTTTTGAGCTGTTGATAATAACTTTTATTAATCATTTTATTTGAACTATCTTTTTGCCAACAATTATAAACCAATTACAAGCACTTGGGGATTTTACTCCTCAGTGCCTGCATTTAAACAGTCAGTGTGCATGAGGAATAACAAGCCTGTTTGTCAGAATTATTACAATCAGTTTAGGTGCAGTTTTTCAGTGTGTAGCAATGTGCAAGATACAGTGGGTCAGTGAACAGTTTCATACAATCTTTGTCTCTTCCGATGTTAAAATTGATATTGATGATATTAACGTTTTAATTATGTTTGTATTCCTTACTGGAGTCCTGCACTGAAGCAGACGCATGTAAAAGGTATGGTAAAACAAACTGATGTCCCAGGTTGCCCTGGTAGTATCACTCCTCTGCTAGTGGACTTAGGGCTAAGGAGGAAAGCTTGTGCTGCTAGATAAATCAAAAGAAAATGCATTGCACAAAGTGAATATGTTTTAAAAATAGGGTTGGGTAAGAATAGTGACACTGATTCCAACATGACCACCCCGAATCACTACGTAGATTTCAGTGCCTCATTTCGCAACCCAGTCTTACTACGAAGTAGTCAAATACCAATGCTTGGGCAGTGACTTCTGCTGTTAGACACACAAAAAGAAAAATGCCGCCCTTTCACACCTGCATGATATGTTGCCGGTCGTCATTGTGTAACGGAGCCTGGCGGCTTCAGGGGGTAACTCAGCAGAACAACGATGTAAGTTAAGGTGGCGAAAGTCCGAGTAGGGCGGATGGGAAGGGTGGGGGATGGGTCCAACAACCGCCAACTCTCACCCGAGAGGTCGGTGTTATCTACCCAGATTGTAAAGCCAAACCTTGTTCTTTTTTCCTAAACCACATGTTGTTGAAGGAAAAAAAATATAATTTGCAGTGTCGTACCAACGTAGTGCATTTATTTTGAAAGAGGCTTTTAAAACAAATATCGCAAAAATTTGAAAGGAACTTGTAACCCAGGTCACTTAAAGTTAGTCATAACACTAAATAAAAAAAAAAGATGATAATAAATAGATGATGACCTAAAACAGCAGTTCAGTTCATATTTAATTTTCTTTAAAAGAGAATAAATAGGAGTTAAAATATATATATATATATAAAACAGTACACTGTGGTTCAATAAATAACAGAATAAAAGATTTAAAATCTTTATAACAAGGATATTATTTTGTAAAATGATTTGAAATGCAGTTATTTCCAGCTTTTTGCAGATGATGGGTGACATTTTTTTTGTGAAATTTTCCTTTATCTAGTGGCTCATGCGACTTCTGCATGGCAACAGGGAGTAGATGCAGCCAGCCAATCAGGAATCTGCGTTAGTGCGGTAGTTAACGAGCTAGACCGTGGGGAAGTTACCTCCCTTTTTCTTTCTTTAGCTGCATAGCTGCATTGGGTGTGAGCCATGGAGTTTCACTCGCTTGGAAACACATTACATTGAACTTCTGGTGAGTGAATTTTGCTGTTGTTTTTTTTGTGTTAACTATTTATTGATTCTGACCGGTGTTTTGTGTTAACTGAGTGAGAAAATTGATGGTTATTGTGTTACGATAAAGTTTTGAATGTAATTGAGGAAGCTAGTCGGCCCGCTTGTGTATGTGCACGTGTGTTTTACGTGCGCAGCGTGGCAAAGCTGGATGAGAAGCTGGGTCGGAGCAGCCGATTAATGTTGTAATGTTTTAATGTATGTAAAGGAAAGCACTGAGCAGAGTAAATGCATAATTAATTTAGGAGTTGTAACAGAAAATGAGAAGTTAGAAAAATGTTTAAGCACTTTATTAATTGACTGAAAGGGACAGAAATTAATTTTCTTTATGGCCTTTTAGGCCGGGTTTTTTTCTTTTCCTTTGGTTTCTCTGAGTTTCTCTTTGAGTGTGTCAGCGTTGGATTCCTCGTGTGTGATTCTACTGCTGTTCTCCTCACTGTGTTGTGGTGGTGACGGAGTTCAACGGTAGTGGCGAGCCAAGCCCAGTAGATGAGATTATCCTGAATCATATGAACTGTGTTACCCTCTGGAACTGGTAGGACAAATAATTGCCAGTGTTAAAGGACAAGCTCATAGACTATTCTTTCATTTAATTTTTTTCCCTTTAAAACTTAAAAAAAAAGAAAGAAGGACTTTGAAACTGATTGTTGTTGTTGATTATCAATTGTGAATACATGTGATACAAATTGTTCTTTAAAAAATAAAAAGTAATTGATAAGAGGGTTATTCTTGAATATGCGAATTCATGTATGTGTTTAAGGTTAAAGAAAAAATTTAAAGGACTACAGTAAAAAAAAAAAACAACCTTTAAAACACACAAGGATCAGTATAAAGTTGTTTTAAATAGTTAATAAGTTAATAATTAATAAGTTAAGTTAAAAATAAGTTGTCTAAATAGAATTAAAAATATCTAAATAAAAAAAAACATATAAAGGGTTATCGAACCCACAATTCAAAAGAACCTAAAGGTTAAAAGGTTGTTAAATGCTCTTAAAAGCTTAAAAAACAAGAGTTCTATTACATTTAAACATTTAAACAGGTGAATTAACTATTCAAATCAAACTAAAAAGGGCGAAGCCTAATGGCACGGGTGTGTGGATGTCTGTTCATCTTTTCGTTCATGTCCTTATTAATGCACACTTTATAACTTGCTTGTTGGATTTATTAAAAACGAACGAATGAAAACTAAATTTCTTTGAATATCTTTATTATCATTTAAAAACAAAAATTAAAATGACCGGTAAAAATAGATTATGACCGGATTTTTATGACCCTGTCGGTCAAAATGACCGGCGACGAAAAAGTCTAGCGCAACGTCTGCCTGATATATATATTTAGTTTGCTTCTCCCCAATTACTCTTCAACAACTGACCTCTATGATCTCTTCTTCCATGTCATCAACGTGTCTTTTAGACCCCATCCCAATTAGGCTACCTAAAGAAGTCTTACCTTTAGTTAACACTTACATATTAGACATGATCAATATATCTTTATTAACAGGCTATGTACCACAGTCTTTTAAGACAGCTGTAATTAAAACTCTTCTAAAGAAGCCCACCCTGGATCCAGAGGTGTTAGCCAATTATAGATCCATATCTAATCTTACCTCTATTTCAAAAATCCTTGAGAAAGTAGTTGCAGACCAGCTGTGTGACTTTCTCCATGATAATAAATCATTTGAGGAATTTCAGTCAGGATTTAGAGTGCATCATTGCACAGAGACAGCACTAGTAAAAATTACAAATTATCTTCTGATTGCCTCAGACAAAAGACTCATCTCTGTACTTGTTTTATTAGATCTTAGTGGCCTTAAATCGCCAGTCGATTTCAGTTCGTTCATGTTCATGATGAATCATCTTTACATACTCAAGACTGTTTTGGAGGACCAATTCTATTCACTTTATATATGCTTCCCCTAGGTAGCATCATTAGAAGTCAATCTGTAAATTTCCATTGTTATGCAGATGATACACAATTATGTCTATCGATAAAGCCAAGAAACGGATAAATTAAATAAACTTCAAAAGTGCCTTAAAGATGTAAAAACCTGGATGACCTGGATGACACCTTAAAAACTCTTTATCTGATAATATAGTTTCTCTGGATGGCACTGCTCTGGCCTCTTGCACTACCGTAAAAAACCTCTGAGTAATATTTGATCAAGATTTGTCCTTTAACTCCCATTTAAAACAAACTTCACTGACTGCATTCTTTTATCTGTGTAATATTGTAAACATTAGGCCTATCC
The DNA here is from genome assembly GCF_006386435.1 of Epinephelus moara. Taxonomy (NCBI): domain Eukaryota; kingdom Metazoa; phylum Chordata; class Actinopteri; order Perciformes; family Serranidae; genus Epinephelus; species Epinephelus moara. The sequence goes on along the minus strand of NC_065518.1, from coordinate 35,038,689 downwards.
TGTCCCAAAAAGATACAGAAAAATTGGTCCATACTTTTGTTACCACTAGGCTGGATTACTGTAATTCCCTATTATCATGTAGCTCTTATAAGTCTTTAAAAACTTTCCAGCTGATCCAGAATGCGGCGGCACGTGTACTGACAGGAACTAAGTAACAAGATCACATTTCTCCTGTTTTAGCTTCTCCCCACTGGCTCCCTGTAAAATCCAGAATGAATCTGAAATCCTTCTCCTAACTTACAAAGCTCTAAATGGTCAGGCTCTGTCATATCTCAGAAAGCTCATAGTGCCCTATTATCCCACCAGAACCCTGCGCTCTGAGAATGCAGGGTTACTCGTGGTTCCTAAAGTCTCCAAAAGTAGAACAGGAGCCAGAGTGTTCAGCTATCAGGCTCCTCTTCTGTGGAATCATCTTCCTGTTTCGGTCCGGGAGGCAGACACCATCTCCACATTTAAGACTAGACTTTAGACTTTCCTTTTTGATAAGGTTTATAGTCTGGACTGGCTCAGGCTTGTTTTGGACCAGCCCCTAGTTAGGCTGACATAGGCCTAGTCTGCCGGGGGGCCGCCCATAATACACCAAGCCCCTTCTCTCCTTCTCTCTCTCTCCTTAGTTTCTGAAAGGTTGGTTGTTCTTCACTTGCTAACATTCATGTCTTATTACTGCATGTCACTAACTCGGCTCTGCTGCATGTCACTAACTCTGCTTCTTCTCCGGAGCCTTTGTGCTCCACTGTCTCGCAGGTTAACTTGTATCGCAGCTACACCTGGATGATGTGTCATGGTTGTGCCTCTGCCGTGGTCCTGCCTGATGCCTCCTGCTGCTGCTGTTATCATTAGTCATACTTCTACTGTTATCATACACACAATTATTATTGTCACATACATATACTATCATATATTAATATATACTTACAACATATTGTACCACTGTTACCGTCATTATTATTATAATATTATTCCTTTAATTAATGTCGTTGTAATCTATTATCATTACTGTCTGCCCTGCATTTTTTTTTAATTATGTTAATCACATGCTGCTATTTTTCTGAGCTGCCTGTTTTCAGAGGCTATAGATGACTGAGTTTTAAAGCCAGAGTGATAAAACTGGTATCATATGAAACTAGTAGGCCTAAGGAATAATGTGGGCTGAATAATGTTTCAAAATGTTTAAAACTTTTGGCGAGGGGAAAAACAGCATGGCCATTTTAACCCTGATCCCTGACCTCTCACCTCTAGATATCTGAATGAAAATGGATTCTTTGGGTACCCACGAGTCTCTCCTTCATAGAAATGCCAGTCCAATACAGTTTTGGGCACACACTATGCACTTTTTTGCATGCAATGTTTGGTACAGATTTATGACTAGAGAGACACACAGTGCTGAGCTGTCTCTCAAATTAATCTTCAGGTTTTCAGCCTTCAGGTGATATATACCATTTCTATGTGGCATATATACAGTTGACCTGTTATCTCCCCCAAAAGACCCCCTGTCCCCCCAAATAAAAGACAAAAATTGGTCGACAGTATGTGGTTTTCAAAGGGTTAATTGTGTGCTGCTACTTCATCTCTTTGACCACACTGTTGAAGCAGTCCTGCACTGGTTTAAAAGAAATAAATCTAAAAGTCAAATTGATTAAGTGAATTTCTTTGCATTTATTTGATTCCCAATTAAGACACTGGTAAGAATTGCTTAACCTTGTTAATATGGACTTCAAAACTGTTTTGAAATGCAACATTATGGACTTTTAAACCTGCAATAAACAATGTGATTAATTGCGATTAACTATTGCAATTCAGCGATTAATTACAATTTAAAAAAATTAATCGTTTGACAGTCCTAATATACATACAAATGTATGCTATTTATAAAGCCATACCATTACAAAGTTCAATGCAATAAATATTGATCATTGTGAAACTGTGCGTAGGCCTACATCTGATTTTCACTCCAAGAGTTAGCCTTTAACAGAAGGAAAAAACTCCTGCTAGTAATTTTACAAATCAATACCTCTAACTGCTCACTGCTCTTTAGATCTGTCAATGAAAATATCCCAACACAATTTCACTAAGTGTCTGGAGCATCAGCAAACATCAGCAGAGCATGCTCACATGAGATCAGCATGCACAGATTTGGCTACTTACAGGACCTTATCTGTCATTAATTCATCACAAGTGCACCTGTAAACCATCGGGGGCAGTGATATTTCAGTCATCACCATCAAACATCAGAATGCTAATCAGGCCAATCAGGATTCAATTAATAGCAGGGTGCTAGGTGCAGGGTGGAGGTCTCTGGCACAATTTCATATACTTCCTAGGTGCATGGAGAAGGAAAAACAAATTAAAAGAGGCCCAAACTCCAAAACAGCATCATATGCATCACACAGAGGTGGAACTCACTGACTGAATACCTCAGAATTTTAATTAAAGACCATCAACCTGACAAATTATACCAATCCAGAATTCAGGACATCTCCTCACACCTGTGTCCTGTTTCAAGAGCAAGAATCAAACAGCAGCTAACTTCTGAATGACACCATACACATAAATACACACACACACACACACACACACACACACACACGATCTAGCAGGCCTAATCAGACTCCCCCTAATCCTACTCTATATTTAAACAGGTTCTGATTAATGTAGGTGGCGCTGGGGAGTGAAAGAACAGAGTCAGGGCTATTGTGCGTGCACACACATACAAACACACACACACACACACACACACACACACACACACACACCTCTGTTTCTGTCAGTATGTTTCTACAGACAGGCAAACAGCAAACAACCTCAATAATCACCAAACACTCCTCTCGATTCTTCCACATAGCTTTGTGCCTTCTCTCTCTGTATTTGTTTCTCTTTGTCTCTCCCTCAGTTTCTACCTCCCACACACGTATTTCATCTCACTTTCACTATCATGGCTGGAAACAAAGCAGCCAAAGAAAGAAATGGTAATCTTTCCTTCCCCTCCTTTCCCTTTTCTTTATTTTCTGTTGTCCTCTCTGACTCTTCAACAATGAATTAAACATCAGGACGGCATCTGCGCTATTGCCACTGCTGCTGATGGGACAGCAGAGCCACTGCATGTGTGCAGGGAGGGATTTCATGCAAGGAAAAACAGGAGAAATGGAGGGGGGGGGGGGGGGGGGGGGGGTTGTGAGGAGGTTAGCCCCCATCTTAAAAGCCCAGCGGATTGGTTTTCCCAGAGCCTCATCAGTTGTCTCATCTTGTTGCAACACCTTTTGTGATGCACACTCACTTTTTCTCCCCTGTCTCACCCTCTTTATCCCCCTTCTAACACTCCCTCTTTGTGTTATGCAACTACAAAGCCTTAATTCTACTGCACACTGGTCACCTTGTCACCAAGAGAAGATAGCAAAACATCTTATGTTGTTTTCTTTTTTTCTGAAAGTCTTCTGGCACTCGAAATGTGTCTCCCACTCACCGTCCACCCCATACTACAGGCTACAGCAGAACATGACTACACCAATCCACCAGCCGGGTCTTCTAAAGCCTTTCTGAATCCAGGTAGACCTCCATCACTTGTCCGTCTCACAGAACAGATGCACTTTTGAAAAGGTTATTCTACACTGGCTATAAGAGAAGCGCAACCAAGACACAACCCCTTATTTTTCTGTCTTCTCCTGCTGCCAATAAGACTGTGAAGCAATTACAAATATGACTGATCAAGGCCTCCAGTTTTACTTTTTGCTTTGAATTTTCACCATGGGGATGTATACAGAAAGCAGGTTAAATAAAGTGACTTTGTAAAAAAAAAAATTAGCCTTTAATGGACAGGACAGACAAGTGTGAAAGGGGGAGAGAGAGGGGGAGTGACATGCAGCAAATGGCCACAGGCTGGGGTCGAACCCGGGCTGCTGCGACAACAGCTTTGTATATGGATCGCCTGCTCTACCACTAAGCCAGCAACGCCCCAAGGTACACATTTCTGAGTTATGGACAAAAATTTGTCTTGAGCTTTAACTACTGAAATCTAATAAGTTCATTTTTGAGTCCAGGCGGATGTTGATCACAAGTTCAAAGCAATTCCCTAAAGGCCTTCTGTTCATGAAAATTAGACAGACAATATTACAGTGTCATTGACCTTTGACCACCAAATTCTAATCAGTTCATCAATGGGCCCAAGTGGATGTGTGTGCCAAATTTGAAGACACTCCCTCAAAGTGCTGCTGAGATTTTGTGCTCACCAGAATTCCCATCAGTTTACTTAAGATGTGGTGCTCAAAAGAATGAGATGGACACAAGGTCACAATGGCCTTGGCTACCTATGACCTATGACCACCAAAGTCTAATCAGTTCATCCTTGACTCAAAGTAGATGTTTGTGCCAAATTTGAAGAAACTCCCTGAAGGTGTTGCTGAGATTTTGTGTACACCAGAATGAGACGGATGACGTCACAGTGACCTTGACCTTTGACCACCAAAATGTAATTAGTTTATCGTTGACCACAAGGGGACATTTGTGCCAAATTTGAGGAAACTCGCCCAAGGTGTTGCTGAGATATTGCGTTCACAAGAGTGAGACAGATGATGTCACAGTGACCTTGACCTTTGACCAATGACCACCAAAATATAACCAATATCAGTTTTGCTTTTGCCCAACACCCATCAACCAGTACTTGACCAGTTAAGTACTGGTTGATGGGTGTTGGGCAAAAGCAAAACACGCATCAACCAGTACTTGACCAGTTAATTTTTTGAAAAAATAAATAAATAAAAATAACATGACAGAACATAACAGAAAAACATGAATACAAGAGGCTTTTCCTTTTTACTCCATCCCCCCATTGTCTCAGTGAGCTTTAGTGCCATATTTCGAAGCACTGTCCATTTAGACGTGTTTAAATGCGGAAACATAGTGTCCGCTGCCCACCCTCCAGTCTCTACTGGTTAGTTTCCACTGCACACCACACAGGTCGGGTGGGAGCTAGCTAGTGGCACCACTCATTCCTGATTACTGCTGATAACGCCATCCCAGTGGTGGAATGCAATGCTACAAAAACAATCTGGCCGCCCCTCGGTCACCCCCCATGTACCCCCAGTGAGTAAGCCACTTCATTTTGTCCACAAACCCCCTTTAACATTGTTAAATATGTTAGCCATGCTAACAGAGATAATATAGTTAACTATGCTAAAGGGGGTTTTACCATGCTAAAGGGTGTGACTCAAAGGAGAGACCTAGCAGCACACACTGAATGAGCGGCACTGCTAACTGACTCCCACCAGACCTGTGTTGTAAATTATAATAGTAGGCCTAACAGGGGAACACCATAAATGTTGGGAACAATACTAGGCACGGAGGCACCAAAATGTAGAGAATCTACTGGTGATACTGTAAAAGAGAGGATACTATTTGTTGTGATCTAGGCACCAGTGCTATGTTTTACATGGCGGCACCATTTGTTGGGACTAATGCCTTAATACGGGCCTGACCTTGTAATAGAGCTCCAATTAAAGTATCAAATTGGCTATCTGAAATAATTAATAATTATTAATAATAACTATTAATTGTGTTAAATAATGTGACTTAATTTATATTAAATCACCTCGTGGGGCACCATTCCCAAAAAGAGAAAATGATAGCCAGTAAAAGATATCAGTCTCAAAAAGTTCACCAAACTATAAATTTGGAATTTTGATTAATAATTAAATTAATAAAAATAATCAAATTTAATAGTAAATCCTGAAGGATTTTGGAGATCTTGACGTAGCAGAGGTTAACTATTCATTCACTCTTGTACAACATTAAACAGACAGCAGGTATGATTCCAAAAATATATTCATTCATAAAGGAAGCAAAGCAAAACCAAAACTCACATTCTAACTAACTAACTAACTGTATAAAAGCTCGGTGTGTGTGTGTGTGTGTGTGTGCGCTCTCCCATGCCATAACTTGTGGGGCCAAAAAGGAGTTAGCCCACCAATCTCGTGGGGACCACTTCACTTGTGGGGTCCAAAAATCGGACCCCACAAGTTTTTTCATTTAAATCAACTCAAGAGCACCTCCAGAATGCTACAGCTAAGTTTCAGAGGGGGTCTCACATGTCACGATTTTTGAGATTTTGTGTGTGTGTGTGTGTGTGTGTGTGCGTGAGTGTGTGAGAGTGAGAGTGAGAGTGAGAGTGAGAGTGAAAGAGAGAAAGACAAAGGCAGGTGTGGTAATCAAAGGGCTGTTTGGCCTGCAAAACTAAATGGCTGACAACAGAGAACTACAAGATGGCCAAATCAAAGCTGGCTTCAGATCGGAGGAGATGTTGTCTGACCGTGTGGTCAGGACAAAGATAAAGGAAAAGAAACTTTTTGCATCTTGGGTGTAGCTATGTTGAAAGCAGATTTGTAAATTAGTCTATGTGTATGTGATATGTGTTGCAAAGGGTCTGGATTAGTGCAGATGATGTTTAGTTTCATGCAAGACTCTGTCTGAGAACATCATTAGCAAAGTAACATCACTTAGCTTTGGCAAAGCCAACTTACCAATAACCTAACTGCAATAATCACAACAATGACTCAGTGAACAGCATTCAATCACATTCAACATGTTAAAAAGTCTCACTTAGCCTGTACAGCTGTGATAAAGCTTTGCCCAGTTGTTACGTTACCAATCCTTGAATGGATGGAGGGAGGAGTTGGTTTGAGGCGTGCTACTTTTGTTAGCCAACAGAAAAAGGCTGGAAAGAGCTATGGTTCCAGAAGCAGTCTTTGGTGTGTCCTTTGCCCCAAAGGTGCAGATCTGAGGAAGCCAGTCGCTCGGGGTCCTTGCAGAGTTAGACGCTGGGGTGCTAACTCAACTTGGTTCTCCTTGTTGCTGCAAAGTTAGTTGCAAACCTTGTGTTTGCACACTAATTTCTCTGGTTTCCAAGTTTTTGCCCTGCTGTGGGCATGCAGGACATGGTCCAGGAGAAAGAGAGTTTGTGAGCAATTGCCTCCCCTTGGCAATGAGACACGGTCTGGGCTGGTTGGCAGCCCAGGAGGAAAAGGGGCCTGTCTGGGCCCAGGAGGAAAGAGAGCACCTCTGGGCTGATCCACAGCTCAGGACGAAGAGAAAGACTGTGTGAAGGGAGCAGAACTTCTACAGTTGCCTGGTGATATCACAGAGTCTCATCACACCGTAAAAGTAATGTCCAATCAAGTTTTGAGACTTGTGTCTCACTGAGTTTTTAGGTGGGGCATCCTGTGGAGATGGGTGTCAAATAGCTGTCTTTGTTTGAAGAACAAAGAACATGAGGTTTCTTACCATTTCAGACGGCAAGAGAAGAAGCCTTCACATGCCCAGTTCAGATTTTAACAAATGAGTTACAACAAACAAAGTCATCTGTGGTCCAGTGAATCCCAACACCTGGATAGTGCGCAGTGCAGCAAACTGAAGAGCAGCAAAAATAACCTATAGACTGACATGCGTAACCGGTCGAAAATATTCATTGACATCCAAAGTTAATCAATCTCGGACTACACAAATGTTCCAGCGGTCCAGTTTGCACGAATGACATGAGGAAAAAATTACTTTCCCTTTCTGTCTCAAAGTCTTGTTTTTAGGTCATGACCCAAAGTATAGGACTTTTCATCCAGCACCATTATCAGGTCAAAGTCATTCAGATTCATCTTTTGGAGGTCATGTACACCTGTGCAAAATTTCATGATAATCCATCCTACAGTTGTTAAGATATTCTACTCTGGGCCAAAGTGGTGGACCAACTGATCCTGTCATATAAATGCACGCCACTACTGTGGCTAAAAGTCAACAGAAACATAATTAAACAAGACAGCACAAGTGAGTACTGTACACTGGCCTAGTAAAATTATAACTGCATACGTACCAATGTAACAGAGAAGTCCACTGGCTCTCATACAAAGCTGGTTATTGAGACAGTGATCTCTCCCGCTCTTCCCCTATTACAATTTACAACCTTCTAAATGGCACAATGAATACTTAAATGTCAAGCTAACACTGGGTGATAAAGAAGAAGGTTTGGCTTTTGGGGAGGGGCAGTAAAAGTATTGTTCCAGTCTTGATTTTGGGTTTATGCAGTTAACTTTAGACTTTTGTGAAAAGAGACTGGCGCATAAACAGCACACAATGGTGTCGAGTTATTCACTGGTGGTTCAACACCGTTTTCTGTTTCTGTGTCCCTTCACATTGTGTGTGTGTGTGTGTGTGTGTGTGTGTGTGTGTGTGTGTGTGTGCCCCAAGTTTCTATCAAAGGCAGATAAAGCTTGCTGCTGTCCTATCAGCTGTGGCCTGAAGCTGAGTGCTGTGATAATTGAAGTTATTAGCCTGCTGCCTCTTAGCTTGAGGTCTGCCAGCTTTAACCTTGCTGCACACACACACATGCTTGTACACACACACGTCTCCATCCATCCCTTCCCATCAAGGATCATCTCTTCTGCAGGGGAGAGAGAGCGAGAGACACTTGTTTCCTCATTGGCTGCCATAGAGCTTTATTTTTGTCCAAAAACTATTAGAACCATATCAATGAGCTACACTATTTCACATTTTGTTTTTAAATAAAACTAAAAAACCAATGGGCTTGGGTCTCACAGCCACAGGCAGGGTAGGGAAGTCAGAAAGTATTTAGAGACAGACAAATGTAATGTTGTTGTTGGCCTTATAAGGGATTTGTTGACAAAAAATAAAATACAGTATTATGCCAGTATATCCTATGTAGGACTGTATCCATTCGTGACGGTCACAGGGCAGGGATCACAGTCAGATGAACGCAGTCACAGGCAGAATATACGTAGACTGATAGTTCACAAGGTTAGGTTAGCGCAATAGGGACACAGTCACACTATGGCGAGCACAATGAAATGCAAAGCGGTAAGGCCGGCATGCAGGTTTCCGGTCTGCTACAACAACAAAGGAGAGGAAGAGTCTGTAAATGGAAACATATAACAGATATATCGATTCAGTGATCAATGATCCAATATCATTGATGCAAAGCGAAAACATAGATCTATATCATCGTCTTTGGGATACGCCTTTATTTTGAAATTCCATGTCACTGTTAAACAGCGCCAGGCAGATAATGGCAAGAAAAAGATGATGAGGATAACATTATTTATTCAAGAATAAATCAGCAGAATGGAAATATTTTTGATTTCAAGGAAAATATGGGTCTACAGACAAAGTTCATGCCATATGTTAACTACAGAGTGTTCCAGAGATGATGCTGTTCTGTAGGCTGATGCGGAAGTTCGGATCACCCTGGCTCCCTCATCAAAAAGCCTATAGGATCTTTCCATTGGATATTTGATTATTGCAGGAAATAAGCTCTGTGGCAGCTAATTACATCATGTTCTCCTAATTTAACATCCCTACCACAGTGAGGCTGTAAAGCTATGTTTGGCATGATGACGTTCTGTAGTCTTGTTCAGCCACTTGTTGGCAATCACCTTTTTTAAGACACATAAAAGCTTCAAAATTCACAAGTGGGGTTTCAGACCTTCTTTCAGGCATCTAATCAAAACCCACTAAAGAATAAAAAAAACCCACTGACTTTAAGACAAGGGATCGAGGGGACATCACCTCTGTGTCCACGTCCTTTTCCTGCGACAACTCAGACATCCATGACAGTGATGCTATGAGTGTACTACTGACTGCTGTAAAATAAAAATTATGGAAGTGAATCGTGACCAATATTTAAATTAAAATGCATTTGCAGAAATACTTTTCATTTTAAGAATGTGGCTGCATTATTTGACTCATAAATAAAATTAATAATCAATCAACCTATTTGCATTTGCATTTTATTCTTCAAGACTGCTCATTTTATGCCATAATCAAAAAGAAAACAAAGAGGACATTGCTATTTCGTGTTCGTGGTCTGCCCCGCAAAATAGTGCCCATAATTCGAAAACGATTTGGCAATCTGAGCGGCGCAGGAGAGTGACATCAGTAGCCACTCTTCTTCAGCTCCGTGCTGACCGTGCTACCCATCTAATACGGTAGGGGACGGTGTGCACATTTGATATATGGACGCATCACAGATCATGGCGCTCCCTGAGATTGTGCAAACACTGTTAGAATTAGCTGCCCAGGTGGATTCTAATTTTATATCTGAGTCTGATGCCCGTGACCAAGTTGAGCAGGTCATAGAGTGCTTGGCTGCATACTCTGCCGTCACAGATTCAGACGTTAATGATGTTGCCTTAGCTAACCTCTCTTCAGTCCTGCACGACTGGATGCTGTGGAGCCTCAAAGGGGATGAGGACGACCAGCCATCAACATCCCTTTCGAGGCCATAGAAAACTATTTATTAAATGGTTTCAAATTGAAGGAAATAGCGGAGCTGTTTGGCGTAGGCCACCAGAACATCTGTCGGAGGATGGAAAGCAACGGATTGAGGTAACGGTAACAGGCTCCTTATTACTATTATTTGTAAAGGGACCGTGTTCACTACTAAACATATTTGTTGCCATTTGATGCTTGTGTATAATGAAGTGTTGGGTATTTCTTGTCTTCATATATATAATGGCATGCCGTTCAGGAAATTATTATATTTATAATATGAAGTTTGAATATATGGAATGAATGAAAGTCTGAATATATTGAACGAAACTTGAATATATGGAATGAAAACCCGAATATATGGAATGAAAGTCCGAATATGTTGAATGAACCTCGGATATATGGAATGAAAGTCTGAATATACTGAATGAACCAAAATATATGTAATGAATGTCTGAATATATTGAATGAACCTCGAATATATGGACTGAATGTCTGAATATAGGGAATGAACCTCAAATATATGGAATGAATGTCTGAATATATGGAATGAACCTTGAATACATGGAATTAATGTCTGATTAGCTAAAATAAATATTTAGCTAAATATTTAGTTTCACCAAGCACATTTAGATTTAACATTTAGATTAGATCATATATTTAGATGTAACATTTAGATCTAGATTCAACTGTGACATTATATTTAACATATTTCAAATATTGCTGTAAATGTGGTAAAAAGTGACTTTAAAAAATTCACACCACTTTTTTAAACGTTGTTTGAAGCTAAATGTGGCAAAATGTTGCTGTTAATTTCAGTGCGAGCCACTTTACAAACGGCACCTCATACCATACTGCGGTATTGGGTATGGTTAACATTACCACATGCATTAGCCAATGTGGAAATTACTACGTCTTCATTGCTTAAAATTGCTGCCACTATGTCTCTCGCTGACTCACTCATATTCACTGTGTTCTTGCTGCAGCATCCAATACAAGCATACAGAGGAAACACAAGATGGCGCTAGTGCGTCAGATTTCATTCCATATATTCGAGGTTCATTCAGTATATTCAGAAATTCATTCCATATATTCGAGGTTCATTCAATATATTCGGACTTTCATTCCATATATTTGAGGTTCATTACATATAATATGAAGTTTGAATATATGGAATGAATGAAAATCTGAATATATGTGTATATATATACACATATGTATATATATAAATATATATACATACATTCTTCAACCACCATTTGTCGCAAGTCAGCCAACGTGGTTGTGTTGGTCACTCTGGCGTGACGAGTGTTCAATGGGGTTGAGGTCAGGACTGCTGGCAGGCCATTTCATCTGCTCCACTCCCAAATTCTGGAGGTAGTCTCTGATAAACCCCACTCTGTGGTGGCGAGCGTTGTCATCTTGGAGGATAGAGTTCAGTCCCAGACTGTGGAGATATGGGATTGCCACTGGTTGCTGAATTTCATCTCAATATCTCTCTGCATTGAGATTGCCTCCAGTGATGACAAGCCTAATTTTTTCCAGTGAGGGAGATGCCGCCCCACTCCATCACACTGCCTTCACCAAAAGATGTTACTCTTACATCTTAAGACTCGTTTAAAACATATCTGAATGGTAGGAAATTTTATGTGAGCACTGGGGAACGCTCATCAAGAACCTATGAAATGGAATGTGGCGTTCCCCAGGGCTCAATTTTAGGTCCTACACTTTTTAATCTCTATATGTTACCGTTAGGAGATGTCATCAGGAGACACGGCATTAACTTTCACAGCTATGCTGATGACACACAGCTTTACATGGCCGTGTCTCCTGATGACACAGGGCCCATTGATGCCCTTTTTAACTGCATTTTAGACATCCAGTCCTGGATGGCAGACAACTTCTTGCAGCTCAACCAGGACAAAACTCAGGTCTTAGTCATCGGTACAGGTCCAGAGAGAGAGAAACTGGAGAACAAACTCCAGGCACTGTCTTTTAATCCCTGCAAACAAGTTAAAAAT
>NC_065518.1:35020101-35025894 GCF_006386435.1 Epinephelus moara | reverse complement strand
GGGTGTCTGTGTTAAATGTGGGCTGGGAGGGTGGGTCGGTGGGGTTTTGTATTTCATTTTGTATTTTATTTTGTACCCCCTGATCCTTTCCTGCTTGTGTTCTGTAATGTACAGCACTTTGTGATACATTTTATGTATGAAAAATGCTCTATAAATAAAGTGATTGATTGATTGATTGATTGACTCTATCGGTGCAGCAATCAGCAAAGCGTTCTCCGTGTCTTCTCCACACTTTGACCCTATAATCCAACTGACGTAGGCAGAATCTGGACTCATCACTGAACATCACATTCCTCCACATGTTAAGGTTCCAGTGCACATGTTGCCGACACCAGCACAAATGGGCCTGACGGTGAAGGGCAGTCATGGCAGGCCTCCTGGCAACCCTATGAGACCAGTCTGTTCCGGATTGTCTGGGCAGAGAGCCATTAGCCATATCATCCTGCAAACCTTGACTGCAAATCTGCAGAAGACTGCCTACGGTTTCTAAGTACTGACAGGATGAGGAAACGGTCTTATTGAGGTGCCGTCTTCTTGGGACGCCCACTTCGTGGCCTGTCTCTGACATTCCCCATTATGTGGAACTTGGCCTTCAGTTTGCACATGGCAGTAGGGCTCACTCCAAATAATAGGCCAGTTTCCACTGAAGAAGTTCCTGGTACTATTTGGGGGCAGGAACTTTACAGGAACGTCCTCTCGCTTGGCATGTGATGTAATCTTGCTTTTCTTCTTACGACTCCTTTTAAAAATGCGACTCCTCGTCTGCTGAGTTTTAAAAAAAGCCGGCTATTTTGTCGCTTTCTGTTGACGTCACATCCCGCCTTGAGTATATCCAATCAGCACCAAGTAAACCCCAAGCCCCACCCAGGAGTTTTTCGGGGCCGTTCTGAGTACCTACTCCGAGACAGGGACTTGTTTAGCCCCTGTAAAAGTTCAGTAACTCTGGGGGTGGTTCCTGCAGTGTAGACACGCACCAACGGCCCTGGCCCTGAAGTTCCTGCAGTGGAAACAGGCCTAAAGCCACAGCTTGGTTTTGCGGAACACCAGCTTGAAGTTGCCCTATTGCATGGCCCCGATCCAGATCAGTCAAACGTGGCATGCCGATTCTTGGAGCAGGGCCCTTGCTCCTGATTGTCAGCACCTGGGGGTACCAGAAGCTCAAAACAAGAGTCAGTAGCAACAGCAAAAAAAGCTGTTTGGCATTGGCAGAGAAGATTTGGCAAATTTTTCATGAGCGCAACCTACATACTCAGCTCTGCTGCTCATCCCACAAATGCATGTTCCTTACAAATGTGGCACCATTTAAAAGGGAAATAAACAGGCTTTCCAATGGTATAAGATTTATTGCCAAGTAGCATTGCTACAACAAAGAAATAAAGAAATCTACCAAACACAAATTTCCTTACTTTTTGTGCTTAGTTCACATATATATATATATATATATAGAGAGAGAGAGAGAGCGAGAGAGAGAGACTGCAAGAGCAGGAAGACCAATCTGTGCACTGCCTGGATTGACTACAAGAAAGCCTAGGACTCAGTGCCACACACATTGATACTGGGATGTCTGGAACTATAAAAGATCAACAAGACAGTAGCGGCCTTCATAAAAGAACTCCATGGGAATGGGAAAGCCAATTGCCCAAGTCAATATCAAATGTGGTCACCACTGCTGTTCTGCATAGGCCTGAATCCCCTAAATCAGATCGTCAAGAAGACTGGCTATGGATACCAATTCCGAAGTGGAGTAACAATCAGCCACCTGCTCTACATGGATGACATCAAGCTGTATGCCAAGAGCGAGCGAGAAATTGACTCACTGATCCACACCACCAGGATCTACAGCAAGGACGTAGGGATGTCATTTGGATTAGACAAGTGTGGCCAGATGGTATCAAAGAGAGACAAGATGACCAGAACTGAGGTTGCTGACCTACAAGAGGGCAACACAGGAGATATCCAGGACAGCTACAAGTACCTTGGGATCCCATAAGCTAATGGAAATCATGAGGAGGCCACAAGGAAGTCGACCACAACCAAATACCTCCAGAGAGTAAGGCAAGTCCTGAGAAGTCAGCTGAATGGTCAGAACAAGGTCCGAGCTAGTGCTGCACGATTAATCTAATCACAATCGCAATCGCGATGTCAGGCTGTGCAATTACATAACCGCATAAAAGGCTGCGATTTGCGATTTAATGTAAATAAATGTTAACGTGTGTGCCTGTGAACGTGACTACCTCTCCTGTACTGTGTAGAGTTTGTTGACATCACGCCCACAAGCTATCCTGGTGTGTGCAGCACGTATGGTCAGATGACCACCCGGCGTGCAGCAGTGACCAACACAGACGCTGAAGAAGAGCATGACCACGACCAAGAACAGCCTGAGTTGGTGGCGGAAAAAACGCAACGTCTATTATATGGCGATACTTTGGATTCAGGTACGGTGACGCTGAACAGAAAGACGTGCTGTGTAAGTCGCCACGTCCCGCGGCAACACGACCAATCTATGTCAGCACTTGAGACAGCTCAGAGAAAAGTACAAAGCATGCGTGTGAGAGAAAGCTGAGCCGTGTAACGTAAAGACAAAAAGACAATTGAAAGCCGCCAGAGCCTCATAAAACAACAAAGCACAATTACACAAACATTTGTAAGTGTCACGGGGAAATCACGGACTCCGTAATAAACTATATAGTAACAAATGAAAAACTGAGCAATTTTGCTCGGTTTCGGCCCACTTGACATGCTGCTGTGTTGTGCTATGGTGTGCTGGAATTTGTCATTTACATGACAACGCCTGAATGCAACACAGGCTCGTTCCGCTGTGTGTACAGTGCCAGGCTGCGCTGCTGTGTGAGCATCGTGTTTGACTGTGCTCCGTCTGTTGATGGTTATTTACACTGTCCATAACAATAACTATGTCAGGTCAGGTCAGTGCCTCCCTAATATAATGTAGGGGAAACACTGAATCAAGCAAGAAGACTAATGATACCATTTATGTATTATATTGTAATCGCAATTGCAAATCGCGATATTGTCCATTCAAATCGCAATCGAACATTTTTATCAAATCGTGCTGCACTAGTCCGAGTCATTAACATGTACGCACTGCCAGTCATGAGATACCCAGCTGGGATCATATGCCGGCCAAAGAAGGAGACAGAAGGCACAGATATCAAGACAAGAGAGCTCCTCACCATTCATGGGGGGTTCCACCCCAAGTCCAGCACCCTAAGGCTATACACTAAGCGGAAAGAGGGAGGCCGAGGACTAGTGAGCATTAGAGCCACTATTCAGGATGAAACATCCAAAATCCAGGAGTACATCAAGAAGATGGACCCAAAGGACGAGCTGCTAATTGAATGCCTCAGACAACAGAAACCAGAGGAGGGCAAAGAGGTGGAAGAGCAAACAACATGGAGGGACAAGCCCCTACATGGTGCATACCACCGTCAGATAGCGGAAGTGGCTAATATCAAGAAGACCTACCAGTGGCTGGAGAATATTGGGCTGACAGACAGCAGCACAAGAACAGGCCCCAAGCACAAGGGCCATAGAGGCCAGGGTCTACCACAGCAGATCAGACCCAAGGTGCAGGCTGTGCAAAGATGCCCCAGAGACAGCCCAGCACATAGTGGTAGGGTGTAAAATGCAGGCAGGATCAGTGTACATGGAGAGGCACAATCAAGTGTCTGGGATAGTGTACGGAAACATCTGTACCCAGTATGGACTCAAAGTACCCAAATCTTGATGGGACACACCACCAAAGGTGGTTGAGAATAACAGGGCTAAGATCCTGTGGGATAACAGCTTCCAGACTGACAAACAGCTGCTGGCTAACCAACCGGACATAGTGGTGGTTGACAAACATCAGGGGCAGAGGGCAGTGGTGGTCGATGTGGCGATACCAGCTGACAGCAACATCACAAAGAAGGAACACGAAAAGGTGGAGAAGTATCAAGGGTTAAAAGCAGTGACCCCCAAACTGGGAGAGTGGCTCCGGCAGATTCCAGGAACAACATCTGAAGCCTCAGTCCAGAAGTGTGCAGTCCTAGGAATAGCTAAGATACTGCGCAGAACCCTCAAACTCCCAGGCCTCTGGTAGAGGACCCAAGCTTGAGGATGACACAGATACCACCCTGAGAGGGTGAGAGGGTGATTATATATATTTCCTCTGTGTCCGTAATAAAGTCATCATCATTATTATTATTATTATTATTATTATTATTATTATTATTATTTTTATCATTATTATCATAAACATTAATCACTGCGTAATGGTATTGTGAGTGATTTCGAATACATTTAAGCACAGTTTTCTTCGGCTTATGGCCTTAAACACATTGTCTCACGGCATGCTGGGAAACCCCAATATGTCATAATATGTTAAGTACACAACTATAGTGTAGCCTTCAACTAATTAGGCATAATCAGCTTTATAAATTTTAATCAAATCAACTCAAAACTCAAATTGTTGAGTTAACATGACTTACGTCAGGGTCACAAGGTTTGAATTTCGTGTCAATCCGGGACATTTGTGTAGACTTTATATTAAAATTTTGTGTCAGGGATGGATCAGAGTTTACAGTGTACCACTGTAGTGCTGAAATAATTTTTTTTTTTACAACTTTATTTATAAGTTTTTCAATATAAAAATTCAGTAATCTGAGTTTTGAACAATCAAGATGTAAGTGATGTTTTGTCTAGTCAAGTTTCAGTCGACTAAAAGTCTGAGCATTTTAGTCTTATTTTAGTCAGAATAATCGATGAGTATTTTCGTCTCATTTTAGTCGACGAAAACTGATGACATTTTAGTCTAGTTTTAGTCAATGAAAATTGCATTCTTCATTCTTTTTAGTAATGCAATTCTATTATACCCAGTCAATATAGTATAAGTACCTAGTATAGTATAGACGAAACCAAAATTTTCTTTTAGTCAAACCCATTTCACAATTCAAACAAGGTTATCTTATTATTATATTATTGTTACCTTATAGACTCAAAAATACATTCATTCCAGACATGGAAGATGCTCTGATTTGAATTACAACATGTTTATTTTACCAACCAAACACGTTAGAAGTACACACACATAAATTTAAATAAAATAAATAAAATAGCATCATGACAATGCCAGAAAAAATTGAATACATTCAACTTTAACATAAATAGAAACAAGGTGCTTGAATGCTCGAGCTACAATAACATAATAAAAAGTGCAAATAAAATGTGTGTGTCTGTGACTTGTATTGCTTGTAAACCGAAGTCAGATTTTGCATCATAAAAACTATTAAAAGAATAACAACAGGAAAGAATAAACAGTACTGAATTATGCCAACTACTGAACCAAATAACCAGCAGTCTCAACAGCTAGCTTCATAACCCCCTGGATGTGTTATTGTAAGACTGGTTGTCACACATAAGGTGTGTTCACACCGGACCTATCTTTTTTTCGCTAGCGACGAGTTTACATACAAAGTCAATGCAAACGGGCGATTGAGCGTATATTCGCCCAGGAGAAAAATTGCTCGGGCTCTGAGCGACAGCGACAGAGCGACAGAGCGATTTTTCGCTCGTCGCTTGAGATGAGAAATCTCATCTGGAGCGGTATTTCACTGGGTCCTGTCGCTTGCAGCTCAACGCTGATTGGCTGCCGTAACCCCGGAATCCCGGGGGGTTCTTGACTGTCATGACATGTCAGCTTCATTAAACGTATAGCTGCAAATTAAAAGCAACAATAGATGTAAAAACACACAGACACAATGCATCTGTGATCAGTTCCCTAATTTAATTTTAACA
>NC_065518.1:35019817-35020081 GCF_006386435.1 Epinephelus moara | reverse complement strand
TGCTTGACTGTCATGACATGTCAGCTTCATTAAAAGTATAGCTGCAAATTGAAAGCAACAATAGATATAAAAACACAGACACAATACATCTGTGATCAGTTCCCTAATTTAATTTTAACAATTTTTTCAATCTTCTCCAATTTCTCGTTTTATTTTATGGAAGTGATCAATGTAAGTGCACTTGTCCTAGAGCCGCTACAACGGTTTTTATAATGCAAATAACTCTGTTTAGATAAAACCTACAAGCTTCTCTTCCTATGACTT
>NC_065518.1:35004916-35011454 GCF_006386435.1 Epinephelus moara | reverse complement strand
AACCTCTGCAGTAACTCCAGAAGGTGGGGTACACCCTCTACTGGGTCAGACATGTATATAAGCAAATCGTCCGCATATAGCGATGTCTTATGGCTTGTTTCGCCCCTAGTGATACCCTTGATTTTACTCTCCGCTCTGATGGCTATTGCTAGCGGCTCTATTGTCAAATAAAAACGGGGACAAACAACAGCCTTGCCTAGTTCCTCTATGAAGCCTAAAATAGTCCGAGATAGCACCGTTAGTTCGGACAGAGGCCATAGGTGCTGAATACAGAACCTTAACCCAGTTGCAGAAAGTTGCACCCATTCCAACTCTCTCAAGAACTACAAATAAATAGACCCACTCAACCCTCTCAAACGCCTTTTTGGCATCAAGAGACAGGATAACTTCAGGTTGTAGGGTTGAGTGGGTGGATATGCTGAAATAATTTTGACAAGTCTAAAAGAAGTGGTAATATTTCAAAGACAACTGTGTACATTTATTATGTGCTCATTATTTGGAGCTAATGCTTTGCTAAAGCATAGCTTTCCTAAAGGAGGCTTAGCTGAAATGCACATGTGCCATATTTATATTCAGAAAGATGGGCTGTAAGCTTTCCCATCACAGAGCTTCAAAGCATTTCTCAGTGTAAAAAAAGAAGTATCAATTCCATCACAAAGCATTACACATTTGCAACAACAAGCACACAATTAATCAGCACTAGCACCCAGTTTAGTTTACACTGTGAAGAAGAAGAAGTCAAAACAGTGACAGGGCCTCTGTCTCCTGGTGTTCCACCCCTGGGCCACACAGTGGGATCTGCTAAACAAGTTTAAAAATGGCAAAGTAGCAAAGTAATGCTGAGGACAAAGTCTCTTATCAATTTACAACAGTTCTCCCTCTGTCTCACCCACTTCCAGAGGATGTGTGGAGACCGGGTATGAGGAACTTGCACAGTCATATTTCTCCCTGAAGCTGCCCATTGTCGAGCTATGATCACTCAATATATTTTACGTAAGCACCATTCTAATAAGGATGCTAATAAGGCTAATTAATGCATACATTAGCTGAAACGTCTATGTCAACAGGCTGTAGTTGTCTTTACATAACACATGGGCAAAATGAGTATGAACTGGAGCCAGTTTATCTAACAGAGCTGACATCTGGTGGCCTTACTCTGCACTTTCACGCTATATTCTTGATCTTTTCTCCCGATGACACCAAAGGGAGGTAAGAGAGTGTAAGGAAAACACAGCTTTGGCACTAAGCCGTCGTTATCTGTTTAAAACCACTGAGCTGTTCCTTGTGAAATCTTTACATGTTAAGCCGATAAGTGCGGCAAAACAATAAACAACATCATCTTGGTGTTAGCTGGGGATCCCTCCTTTCATCTGACTGGAGATTAGGTTCATTTGCTCAACTTGCGGTGCCTCAGTTACCAAGATTAAAACCACGCCAAGGCTTTGTCATCCCCCGAAGAACACAACACCAGGCATTACCTTGGAAAAGATTAAGCTGCGATTAGGCAGATCGGATACAATAACACTGCTGTCATGTCATCTCTAGACAGCCCACAGGCTGGCAGACTAACCGTCAGAAAGACACAGGTTTAAAAATAATAGCTGTAACAATGGCTGTGATGTACTGCCAAGGAGACGTCAACCTCTTGGGTATCAGATACTTTGTTATGAGTCCATTCTGGAAGCATTCCCACAAACTGCAGTGAAAAGTTCCAACATTGCAGACATCCTTGGAACCAAAAGGCAAGTGAGACTGTAGAAGAGAGAGAGATCTTCAAACGTGTTAATGTATCTTTAACAAGGTGTGGAGAGAAACCAGTGGGGGGTTCACAGAAAAACATTGAAATGAGACAATCTACATTTGTACAACTACCAAACACTGTGTTGAAATTTGCCTTTTTCATCCTAAAGTTGACAAGGCTTTTCCTCATACTTTGTTCATCACTGCATGGTGGAACTAACAGGAATCAAAAGCACTTTGTCATGTGGAATACCAAAATGCCAAATCTCCGCTGTGTGTGGATTATTAATGCTGTTGTGCATTCCCCGAAGCTTTAGGCAGAATGGCGCAGACCTGTAGCTCCTCTGTACGCTCTAAATGGATTTCACAGTTCCCCATGGAGATATGAGGGAAGTCTCAGTATGAGCCATGGGGGGGCACATCCAGAAAATCACAGCTTTGATTGCTAAGAATCCAAATAGCAAACACAGGTACACTCTGAGCTGGAGACGAGACTTGAATGCGAGCTGGTGAATGTTCAGTTTGTCAACTGGCTAAATATTCTCCAGCATGTAAAGATGAAAAGTTTAACTCTCCAAGCTACCAAAGAAACAGCCTCAAGAGCTCCTCCAAAACCAAAACCTTCCACTCTCCTTATAAATGTATTTGCTCACTTAAGAACACAGAGTTCATACGGACATTACAAAATTAAATTCAAGGACTTTTAAGTATTTTTTTCAATACCTTTTTTTTCATTTTCAAGGACTTCACTCAAAGCAACTAATTTTCTATTATTATTTTTTTTTTTAAACTTCAATAAATTATGTCATCAATGTCTCTCTTGTTAATAAAAGGGATACTTTTCACACTCAGTTTAGGAGTAATATAAATCCTAAACCGCTTCTGCTGTTTACTTGTCTGAACATCAAGGTAGTAGATCTCTAGGGCTGTAGTCAACCAAAGAAAATCTTGGTCGACTAAAGTCGCACATAATCTTCAACTAATCAATTAGTCGTGGGAAAAAAAAAATCTGCACGTTATTTTTACTTCTGCGGTGGTGTGTCTGTGTCACTCTTCAGTTACACCTCCAAAACACTAGTCGGCGGCGGAGGACTGTGTTAAGTGCTGTAAAGTTTAGTTCAAATCAAACTTTATTTATATAGTTGATTCAAAACTCACATTAAATATGGCTTAATAGAGACAATTTCAAACACAAGTACGCAAATTGGCTTCACTATAAATCGCCAATTCCCCCACCAATACAACATGCTAATGTTAATAGCACAAGTCTATGGCATTTTACAATGTATAAATTAGCCTAGCGTCTAGCGATCTTTTCCTCTTCTCATATAAAGCCAGGGACAACAGCAGCATGTAACAAAGGTAACGGCACACAGTTTGGCTCAATTACAACTCACAACATTCACTGACAAAACAAATGTCTTATACTAATCACGTTTTCCAAGCAAATACAACATGCTAATGTTATTAGCGCCAGCCTATGGCATTTTACATTGTATACATAAGCCTAGCGACGAGTGGAGATTTCCTCTGTTCATATGAAGCCAGGATATGTCCCGAAGTATAAATCCCTGAAGGATAAATCACACACGACTTAAAATGCTGTTTTAGTGGAGGCTTTACTGTCTTCACAATTTATTGTTTCTTATCTGTGAAATACAAGTAAATACAAGCTTTGTTTCCACTGAAGGAAATGGTATCAGCTTACAGAAACAGACAGGAGGTCTGCGTCACCAGGACGCTGAGCATGAGGGTGGCCGAGTCCCACTTTCTGTCAACAAAGGGGGTGTTTTGAAAACGCCCCCATTTTCACAGGTAACTTAGCCTGTCCCCCCGCCGCAGGAAATAATGGATTAATCCTGGAAAGGTGTTGATGTAACACTTTTCTCCATATGAAAGTAACACGGCAATGAGAATTTGGTCGGATGAGAGCATAGCGACCAAATAATCGACTAGTCGACCAGGAGACTACAGCCCTATAGAACTCTGTCCTTATAGATCTCATTCTGTCCCTGCATGTGTGTATCTGCAAACTACATCTCTCTCTCTCTCTCTCTCTCTCTCTCTCTCTCTCTCTCTCTCTCATTCCTGAACAGAAAAATTAGTTTAAGTAGTTGAATGTTATGCTTGATTAATTTCTCTGAGGAGCCCAGTAAGCTGGCTCAAATTTGGGTATAAAAAGGGGAATTCAGTTTGAAATTCCTCATTCCTGTTCAAAATGGTAAAACGTCAAGAGCTCACTGAAAATGAAAGAGTCCGCATTAAAGCACTTCATGTTGCTGGATGGTCTCTGACAGGTACAGAAAGACAGAAAGTGTTCTCACAGTGTGGTCTTCTAGATCAGAGTCTGAGAAAGTCTCCAGAATGACCATAAGCAGACGACTGACAAAACAAGGCTTAAAGGGAAGAATAGCTGCTAAGAAGTCATTATTGAGGCCTGCGAACATCTAGAAACGCCTCAGATTTGCCAGGGAGCACAAACACTGGACTGTTGATGACTGGAAGAGGGTACTCCAAGTTTGAACTCTTCGGTCAGCATCGTCGTGTTTATGTCCGCAGAGAAGCTGGAGAACGTTTTGATGCCAGATGCATTGCACCCACAGTGAAACTTGGTGGAGATTCCATTATTCCATATTCCATTTGTGGAAACGGCGTGGGCAAATTACTGAAAATTGACGGTATCATGAACAACAATGTCTACCCAACATCTTAGTGCATCATGGAATCCCTCCTGGACTGAATCTGATTGGTCGTGGGTTCATATACCAACAAGACATTGACCCCAAGCATACTTCAAAGCTGTGCAGAGATAATTTGACCACGAAAAAGGAATCTGGAGTACTGGAACTGATGGACTGGCCAAGTCAAAGTCTGGATTTGAATCCTATTGAACAAATTTAAGATTTAGTAGGTTCAAAGACTGATCGCACAAAAGTTTCATCAAAGCAAGTCTGTGGGAACAGCTAGAAACTATTTGGTACTCAATAACAAAATAGACTGTCGAAAAGTACAGAGGGCTTCCGGTTCCGGTCATGGAGCTGTTCAGACGCGAGTGAAGACAGCTCTGCGGACATGTGAAATATATATTGATTTTTATAACGAACACTGCTAATACTACATGGCAGTAGTTATTTAGCGACAATATTTAACCTAAGCCACCTACGTTACATTTGTTTTTCTGATACTGCACACCTACGACCATGCCGAACACACGCCAAGCTAAAGGTGGCCATGATGGTGATCAACCTGCGCCTGACCAGCAGTCCGCCAAGACGGATACCCCACTGAGCGTGGCAACTTTTACTGACCAGCTGAACTTGTTGAGGGACGATTTATTTGGGAAAATCGACTCAGTGGTGGGATCCCTGAGAAGCGAAATATCAGCTGTACGAGATGAGCTAGTCTCCTCTGCTAATGCGTTACGTGCCACAGCGGACTCCCACACTAACTGGCTTGTTGAGCTCGAAAGCACCGCTGTTTTCTGTGGGGACAAGATTTGCAGATGGCTGTTAACGACTTGGGCCAGGACGTGTCTTTTCTGAAAGCCGAGTGTGAAGATCTGGAAAGTAGGTCCAGACGGAATAATGTGAGAGTGGTTGGCCTGAGAGAGGACACAGAGGGGACTCAAGCTGCTACTTCGATGGCTAAGTGGCTACATGATACTTTGCACCTGGACTCTCTGTCAGTAATTGACCGGGCACACAGATCGCTGCGTCCCAAGCCGAAAACCGGAGAGGCTCCACGGCCCATGATCATCAGGCTGCACTACTACCGGGACAGGGTCGCTATAATTCAGAAGGGCAGGGATCTCAGTGACGCTCTACAACACGAAGGGAAGCGAGTGCACATCTTCCCAGACCTCACGGCCGCCCAGATGAAGAAGCGAGAAGCATTCGCGGGAGTCAAGCGGCTCCTGCGTGGCAACGCTGCATTCAAAGATTACGGGTATTTTCAACCCGGCCATCTGAGGATAACCCTGATGAATGGAGAACGGCACCGCTTTGAAGACCTGACGGCAGCTGAACTTTTTGTACGGCAGCACTCACCGACTCCAGATGACTCCGCCGCTCCCGGTGACTGACTGTACATCACAGATAAACTGTGTCAGTGTGGACTCCCTTCTGTAGGTAATGTTACCTCACTAAATACCGTTACTTGAGGCCCTCGTGAGCCTGTGTATTGACAGTTGGTGGTAATATTAGGTTAATTATGCAGTTACATGTGAAAGGGGAGAATATCTGTTGTTTCAGGCTTCTGTTATGCCCTTTAAAATATGCAGTTTAATAGTTCCTCATTTCTATTTTATACTACCCTGTTGTGTGGTCTTGATAAGCCAATTTTATAACTTGGTGGTAAACTAACTGTACGAGTAAGCGGGGATATTGGTAATACTTGGCCTTTGTTACTTTGTAATCTAATATCCCAATTCCCCTTCCTATTTTTTTTCTACTTTGTTGTGCAGCTTTTTACTGCACCCGTGGTTAAAATGTGAAGCTTAAATGACGTTTATTCAGGTGTTCTTGTGTTGTTGTTTGCTGTTAATATCACATGGTCCTGTTTGAAGCAATTAGAAAATGCTTCTTCTTCCAGTTTCTGGAAGGTACACTAGTGCTTTTGAATGCAGCATGTTTAGGAGCTGTTTTGTCTTTTTGTTTCTTAGTTTTTGTTGTTTTTTTTTCTTTTATTAAATTTTCACACAATTAACAGCTCTTTACACTCAAGAAGCAAAACACCTGTCCATAGTTGCACAACAATAAGCACAGACTCAGCTTCACACTTTTTGCAAAACATTACACAC
>NC_065518.1:34958862-34996675 GCF_006386435.1 Epinephelus moara | reverse complement strand
CAGTTTTGTGTTGCTATGTGTGGTATTTATTCAGTTTTGGGAAATCACGATGTCTAGAAAGCATCGCTGACAGGGACAGCTAACGTTAACACTAGCAGCAAAGCTAACATCAGGATCGTCATCCGTTAAAAGCCTCCCGTTGTCGGATACGACATGAAACTACTCCAGTTAGCTCAATCATGTTGTAACTAAGTCATCCGCTGGAGAAAATATTTTTTTCACTGGCCACTTTGTGAGTTTAGTGAGTTATTACAGACACGGCTAACAGCTAACAGCTAACGGTTAGCCCAGCTAATCTACGATAACCATGTTATTAATTACACACAGAGAAAATACTAATGTTTGTTCAGTCATTGTGTTTATAGACTTTACAAACATCAAATTAGTCTAAACGGTGATATAGTGACGTGAAAAATGTGATATATACATATATAGAGCTAAACTCAGCAAGGTAAACAATAAGGCGATTCCCATTTACACAGTGGTAAGAGTGCTGGACCGGAAGTGTCGCACAAAAACACGGAAGCTGGCTGCGTTCTGTTTTGCCTCCGTGTTTCCGTGAAAAATAAGGTGGATACCTTCCACCATACTCCCCCTTCCTAAACCCAATAGAGGAGTTTTTTTCTGCATGGCGGTGGAAGGTATACGACCTTCAGCCCTACGACCGTTTGCCCCTCATTCAGGCCATGGAGCAGGCCTGTGATGTTATCGAAGCAGCTTCTGTGCAGGGGTGGATTCGTCACACAAGGCGATTCTTCCAACGGTGCCTTGCCAATGAAGACATAGCCTGTGATGTGGATGAAGTCCTATGGCCTGATCCAGCCAGACAGAGAGATAATGATTAATTACAGTATTGTTGTTGTTGTTGTTGTTGTTGTTGTTGTTGTTACTTTAGTTTTTCTTCAGTGTTGCTGTAAGTGTAGGTACTTCATGCAGTAATTTTTATTTGTACAGATTTTTATTTGTCTACACTTTACAGTAGTAAGAAAAACTACTATTTTGTTCTGACTTTCATTGTTGATTGATCTGTTACTGTAACTGAGTATGGTAAGAAATAAATATTTTCAGTCTGCAGCAGTCTGCAATCAGTGTTGTGTTTGTTTGTTGTATTTGTGTACTTTCTCTGTATACCTCAAAGTAATCATGAAGAATGTTGTGGGTTTGACAATATCTTTTTGTCATCTAAATTATCCCTTACATAAAAATGTCTGGCAAAAAAGTCTAGCACTAGACCAGCTATTTCCTAAAATAGGGGTTTTTACAAATGTATTTTGTATTGATCACTGTAGTGTGTAACTGACTGCAATAGTGTCTGATCATTTGAAGACTGTGTTAGTGAGATGAAAACAAAACAGCATTTTTATAAATATGTGTATATGTTTTGACTGAAGTGTGTCATTTTGCAAACAGTCTAGGAGTTATGCAAATTGAGTGTGGTGTTTGGATAATTGTGTGAATATTTTGAAAAAAGGAGCCCTGTTTTCAAAATTGCGTGTAAACAATTGAGAAAAACTGTAAAGTAACACGCACTGTGGCAGATCCGAATGGATGTTATATTTTTATTACAGGTAAATTATATAATACACCACTGGTTCTTGCTAATATATACGGGCCCAACTGGGACGATGATGGCTTTTTTCGTAAATTGTTTTCAACAGTCCCCAAGCTTGAATCTCATTATCTCATATTGGGTGGAAACTTTAACTGTTGCTTAAACCCAACTCTAGATCGATCCTCCACTAAGCTCCCACGGAGTTCAAAATCATCCAATGTGATCAAATCCTTTATGGAAGAGTATGGGATTTCTGACCCGTGGAGGTTCTTATATCCTCAAAGTAAAAAATTTTCTTTTTTTTTCCCAGTTCATCACACCTTTTCACGTATTGACTTTTTTCAATACGTGACTTTTTTCTAGATAACAAATTACTCTCTCAAGTATGTGCTGTCTCCTATAATGCTATTGTTGTCTCTGACCATGCCCCTGTGACCCTTGAGCTCTCCTTCCCAGATAAGCCAAATTCACGTTGCCCATGGCGCCTTAACCCACTGCTACTCTCAGATGAAGCATTTATCAATTTTATTTCATCTGAAATAGACTTTTGTAAGTACCAATGTTACACCAGGGGTATCTGCCTCATTGATTTGGGAGACGTTTAAGGCATATATTAGGGGCCAAATTATAGCCTTCTCCGGATCTCAGGGGAGGCAGCGCAGGGAAGGTCAGTCTCAGTTACTTACATCGATAACAGAGCTGGAGAATGAATATGCTTCTGCCCCCTCTTCAGATTTGTATAAAAAGCTACTTATTCTTAAATCCAAATCTGACACTCTGGCTACAGAACAAGCAGAATGTAAGCTATTGCGGCTAAGACATACAGTATATGAATCTGGTGATAAACCTTCTAAATTGTTAGCTTACCAGCTAAGACAAGCCAATACAAATAATCTTATCTCCAAATTAGCAACACCGACTGGCACGACAACAGATTCCCAGGAAATCAATAGACATTTTAAAGACTTTTTTAGTTCGCTGTACAAATCTGAACATATCACTGAACCACAAGCTTTCGATTCTTTTTTTAATCAATTAAAAATGCCTGAAATTTCTCTAAATCAAAAGGAAAGTCTGGATAAAGCGCTCACTGCAGATGAACTCACCAAGGCAATTAGCTCTATGCAGTCTGGGAAAAGCCCTGGTCCAGACGGCCTTCCCATAGAGTTCTTTAAGAAATTCTCCGCTAAGATTACACCCTTGCTGCTGAATATGTTCAGTGAGTCCCTATTATCCGGTGTTCTCCCTCCTTCTCTCCGGCAAGCCTCAGTCTCTTTAATATTGAAAAAAAATAAAGACACACTCCAATGCTCATCCTACTGCCCCATTTCATTCTTAAATGCTGATGTTAAGGTGCTCGCCAAGGCCCTTTCATTTAGATTAGAATCCGTCCTACCATCAATTATACATACAGACCAAACTGATTTCTCTGTTTGATCGCTAGACGTCTAATTCTGAGACACTGGAAATCACAACACCCACCCTCGCATTCATTGTGGATAAAGGATGTATTAATGTTTTCAAAATTGGAAAAGATTAGTTATTTAATGAGAGGTTCCATATCTAAATTTAATGAAATATGGCAGCCCTTCCTTCTATATGTGCAAAGCCTTGACTTGCAACTTCCAGCCACTCTGTAATGATTACTGTATATCACTTTGTGGCTTATGAATGTAAATACCCTTATCTAACTGCTCTGGAACCTTTCTGCTGCCTTGACTTAATTATGTGAGACCCCCCCCCCCCCTTTTTTTTGTTTTGTTTTGTCTTGTTTTTGAATGTCTGATTGTTTGTATTATCTGTTTACTGGAAGGTCACATAATATTTTGCCTGTAACTATCTCCATGTCTTAAGGTGGGAGTAGTAGACGATGTTATGTTATGGATGAGGGAACTATTACATTGTACTCAGTGAACTGTTTAACCATCACTTTGAATAGTTATCCCTCAATTGCCTTCTCCTATGTATATGAAGAAAACCTTCAATAAATAAACCATGAGGGAAAGTACAGAAAAAGAATGGCAGCAAGAATGCAAGCTGTTATCAAGGCCAAAGGAGGCCGTACAAAATATTAAGGTTATTATGTGTGGAAAAAGGACTACTAGTTGTTTCAGTTTGTTATTTGCCAAATAAATAACAATACAATTTTTAGTTTTAAACAAGTTTTTGAAAGATTTCTGAAATATTTATGTTTTTTTGTTTATGTTAGGTGGTCTAATAAATTTGTCAAGCACGAATACAGGCGAGGGTAAAGATGAACTACACCTGGGTGGGCAACAGGTGACAACAAAAATATATTTCTTATTTTTTGGAATAAAATCAATGAAAAAATGTGCAGTATATGTGTAATATTTTGACATCTAAATCTCTGTTATCAAGCCGCAATTTCTTTTATTTTGAAAGTCAGGGACACAAGTCGAACCTTTGACCCCGTCGTCACATTCATGATCGACGTGGAGGACTCCAGCCATTAAACTTTGCAGCCTGAGGATGAGGTGGCAGCCTACACTGAGTTCAAGATACCCAAGAAGGATCCTTTTGAGGTTTTATGGTGTTGGAAGGAGTATGCTAAAATGTTTCCTTACCTGGCATCAAGGGCAGCCAGTGAAAGAGACTTTTCCTCCGTTGGATTTGTAATTCAAGAATGGAGAACCCAGCTTAATCACAGGTGGTGGTCAGGTCATGGAACTTTGGGTGTGGGCAGGTTTTCAAAAACGGACCCCTGCAGGACTCTGACTTAGAGTTGTCAACAACAAAAAAATACAATCCAAACCAAACCCACCCATGTGAATTGAAGCCAGAACCTGGGCTGTCCAAGATCATCTCACACCACTGGTCGGTCTCTAACCCCTGGGACACACCGACTGTGTGGCGATGTAAGCCATGTACGTACGTCTCCAGAAAATGGACCAGCTCGCTGGATAACCAACTTTCCACACTGTATTTACCCTCCTGACATCACAATACTGAGTGATGTATGTGTTCTTCATGCTTAGATAACGTTACTTTTTTCAGTCATTCATCCTGCTCCTCTACTGAGGAGACTCACTGTCTGCAGGTCAGCTGCCTCATGTACATTTTAAGATAAAGTGTTAGATTACATACAGACAGCTTTCATTTTAGTTAGTAGTGTTCTGTGGACAGAACAGACTGAAATATGGCTTTCTACATGCTGAACACATGTATTGATATAGTATTGGTTTTTTACTGGCAGTGGTTACATTGCACTTACTCACAGTAAAAAACGTAGTTGTCGTCAACTAGAGTAATCCTGAAGTGATATTCCCTTCATCTGCACCGTGGCCTCTGTGCCGTCGTCCCACTTAACTGTGTGTGTGTGTGTGTGTGTGTGTGTGTGTGTGTGTGTGTGTGTGTGTGTGTTTGTGTGTGTGCTGTGAGTAGGAGGTTAGCCCTGACATGTAGACAGCAGGAGAGCCCTTCTTCATGATGATACATGACATGATACATGCTTCTGTATAGACCTGCTATATAATATAGTATTGTTAATCTTACTGGAATAAAATATCTGAGTACTTCTTCTTGTACTTCTCATGCTTTGAAAAGTTCCAATCCAGGGAAAGTTCAGAGCGAGAGAATCTGTGCAACTATAGAAAGTCTCTACAACTAAAGTCTTGTGGACCTGTGTCCTCCTGCAGTGTCCACACGCCTACTGACTGCCTGCACACCTGGCAGGAGGGGTAGGGAGAGACCCTGCCACGTTGCCATTGTCAATACAAAGAAGAGTAGCCTACACATTATGAAGAAAGGAAAAATTATCTTTAAAATAGAACCATCTGCAGCACAAGGAAAAAATGCCAGCTGGAACTTAAGTTTCAGTTTCAGTTTTTGGCAAACCTATTACATCGAAACAGCGCTTAAAAAGACAGAGTAAAACAAACAAAGGTGGAAAGCTGGCTTATTAAGTTAAGTTCATGTTAAGTTTTGCCATTTCAACATAGGCCCACCAGTTTTGCGGGTGTTTTAAGAATAGAGCACAGTAAAAATAAACTGCATTGTCTGGCAAGACAACCCAGTCTCACTCCAAAGTCATCAGATAACCACGCTTGGTCAGAGACTTCTGGTGTCAGACACCAACAAAAAAAGACGTCCGCTCACGTCAGCATGATATGCCGCGTTGTGGATAGAGCAGGCGCCCCATGTACAGGGCCATTGCCGCAGCGGCCTGGGTTCGACTCCAGCCTGTGGCCCTTTGCTGCATGTCACTCCCTCTCTCTCTCCCCCTTCACACTTGACTGTCCTATCAATTAAAGGCTAAAATGCCCCAAAAAATATCTTAAAAAAAAAAAAAAAGCATGATAAGCAGCGTCAGGAGGACACATTGCTCGACAATAACGTAAGTTAAGGGAGCCAAAGTCCGAGTGGGAGAGGTGATGGATGGGTGCGTACTCCGGGGTTTTTTCGGACCTAATTGTATTGCGGAGTTTTGCACAGTGGCGACTGGATCTTTGCTCTCAAACCACAAAAAAATGTGATGGCACAACAGTCTCCTTCAGTACATTATTCTATGCTTTCTTTTGATTTTCACATTGACTAGTCATCCTGTTTAATTTGTCTTCTGATTAAATCGGAACCGTTGAAACAAGTTGTAGGAAGCCTCTGCAAGTAATTGGTTGCTGGCAGACACTCTGTGCTGCAATAAAATGGTTAATCAGCAGTGCCGTGCACTGTAGAGCCGATGCGCTGCTGGTTCTGCCGGCCTGAATAGAATATAATGTCTATAGCCTTACTGTTGTGTACAGCCTTTATAGACTGAGCTGAGTAGTGATGCGCGGGTCGACCCGTAACCCGCGGGACCCGCAAATGGACCTGCGGGTCGGGCAGCAGTGATCGTCTGTTAAATCGGTCTGTAAATGATATTTTGACATTATTGGCTATTACTGTCATGGCATCCGAAGGTACTGATGCGTTGAGCAGGTGACAGTCCGCGGTCGTTTTCAAAACACACTTGTGTCACGCACTCCAAAAGAAACTTGTTGAAACTTTAAACAATAATTTATTGTACAAAACGGGGGAAACAAACGTTGACAAAAACGGTTCCATAATTCATATTAAATTCAAAAGATAACGAAAAAACAGCTACAAGTTAGAGGGAATAGTGATAAAGTGGTAAAACTTGGCATTGATCCACAGCCTCAGACGGATGCGCTCAAGCGTGCCATGCGCACAAGCTCAGTTGGTAGGCTATACTATATTTTCACATTTTTAACAATGCAATTTAAAAGTTTTGATTTTTATTGATAACCTACATTTACCAACAACAAAAAGACTACATTTAGTACCAAAAAAATGTTAAAAAAAAAATTTAAAAAAAAAAAAAAAAGTAAATAAAAAAACAAATATCGAATACCAAATTTTCATAACGAATAGCTACCCATAGAAACGAATATTCGAATATCCAAATATTTGGGTACAGCCCTAGTAGGAAGGAGGTCAAAGTGGATTTTACACTGAAGATTTTCCCTAACTCTTTCCCTAACCTCAACCAAGTGTGAGTGTGAGAGCCCAAACTTAATATTAAAAAACATTATGCATCCTCACACTTAGCTGCTATGAGCCAACCCGGAGCCTAGTGCATTTATTTTGAAAGAGAGTGTATGAAAACTGTACATTTCCTGTGAAAACAGAAGTGTATTTTGAAAACAGATAACGTATGTAACAGGCTGAAGTTGACATGGCATCCCAGAACATATCTTGGCATGGAAAGTCCATGACCTAACGTCGATGTGTGATGAGGTTGGATTGAGAATGTCTTGGGCAGGACATCATCAAGGTGAGGAAGAAATGAGGGGGAGAACTCACTGCGGTCGAGACGGTGACGCAGCAGAATTTTAGAAAGAAAAAAATTATCAATTTTCAATTATCAAAAAAATATGAGACGGCATTATGTAAGCACTTTTGTTAAAAAAAAGGGGGGGGGGTCTATTTTCAAGGTACATGGTAAAGTACATGACTTTTCTTCCTTAAAAATTCAAGCACTTCAAGGACCTTGTGTGAACTCTGAGAACAGCATCTGTTTTTGATCACACTGTCACCTCAAAAATGTGTGAATGACTGTGCTGACTAATGAAACGAAAAGCCGTCTTAAAGCTATCAGGAATAATCACAAGGATATCACGCTCCAGTGTCAGCTCTTCACTTTAACACTCCAAGAGTTAAGGAGCAATTCAAGTCTTTTGATATCCTCAATAAGAGGAAGGAGAAATCACTAAAACATGAAAACCTTCATTCAGTGTTAATTCCATCCACCCTCCTGCCATTGATTGGCTCCTCTCTCCATCCCCGTCACCCGCAGTGACCCTCGTTCAGCTTTAATTTCATGTCTCGCTCTCTCGCTGGCCAGGAAATTAAAGCCAGCGCTCGTGCTGCGGTCACATGTAATGGAGGACATTAGAACAGCTGCAATTACCATGAACTGTCACTGTATAATAAGAATTGAATTTTATTACTCACTCACTTCACAAGTGCCATCCACGGTGAAGGAGAGAGACAGAGACACAGAGAGAGAGAGAGAGAGAGAGAGAGAGAGAGAGAGAGAGAGAGAGAGAGATGACCACTTTCCTGTGAGCATGTTTGGCTCCCTGCTTCATTATTGTGAGCCAGCAAACTGGAACAGGGAGAAAATCGAGGCAGTGTAATGGACTCGGTCAAACTACACCAAATCCATTTACTGTCCACAATTTCATTTCCAAAAGTCCAACAAGCCCATTAAAATACAGAAAAAGGAGGTCTCACACTAACACACACACACAGCTGTGAACATGCATACACACTTGAATTAGCGGACAAAGACCCTATCCTAATTAAAACCAGCCAGTGTGTGTGTGTGTGTGTGTGTGTGTGTGTGTGAGTATGTGTGGATGAATACTTTGGTAATCTGCTACTTTCTAGCAACCAATTAAGTAGCAGCAGTGTTTCTGCTCAGATGAGGTATCGGTGGAGGCTGCAGGCCTGTCTGGGATGCGTGGGGAGGGAGAGGTCAGGTCAGGGAGTGAGGGAGGGAGGACCAGCACTGAGTGCAGAGGGGTGAGGCGGGTGGGGAGAGCTGCTGTCAGAACTGAGACTAGGGTCAAAGAGCCATCCAAGGGTAGATGGGGGAGAGCCAGGGGAACGAACGAAGGTCAAGGGCTTCCACATGAGCACTTGTGCATAATGCATACCGCCGCATATTTTATGCATATTTGTTGGATTGCAGAATAATAGTATTTGCCTGTCCATATTTCATTCATCGTAATTTTTTAAGATTTTCAGGAATGCTGTCATGTCAGTGTACAAACACACAAAGAAAGTTCACAAACAGATCTACAAAGACAAACAATGGTGAATCTTCGTAAAGGCGGACACCCAGTGCGTCATCCAGAGGGGGGTGCCAAAGTTGCACCCCCCAAAAAAAAGAATTACCACTTTGTGGTTGTATGGCTCTGCAAAGCCCATCGGGTTTGGCCGAAAACATGGCTAACAAAAAATTTGATGTCACAATGAAGTTGAACCTTGACCTTTTGTTTATAAAATGTCATCACGTCATTTTATCCTATTAGACATTTGTGTGAAATTTTGCCATAATGAGCATTTGATTTTCTGAATTATGGCCAAAACCATGTTTTGTAAGGTCACAGTGATGACAGTTAATTCTTGAGTCCAAATGAATGTTTCTTGTCAAATTTGAGGCCTCATGGTTTTCTTGAGATATTACATTAACAAGAATGCAGTTGATGAGGTCACAATGGCCTTTGACCACCAAATTCCAGCCAGTTCATCCTTGACTCAAATTTGTTCAAAATTTGTTCAAATTTGAACTCAAAGTTCATTCTCGAATTAAATTTGAACACATTCTTAAAATATTGCATTCATGGGAATGAGGCAGATGCAAGGTCATTGTAACCTTGACCTTTACCTACAAATGTCTATTCAGTTCATCCTAAAGTCCAAATGGGTGTTTGTGTCGAATTTGGGGGGGGAAAAAACCATCCCTTAAGGCATTCCTGAGATATCGCGTTCACAAGAATGAGACAGACGAGGTCAGAGGGACCTTGACCTTTGCGTTATGGCCACCAAATTCTTACCAATGTATTGTTGAGTCCAGGTGGACTTTGTGCCAGATTTTTTTCCCTCAAGGCATCCTTGAAATTATGTGTTTATGAAAATGAGACAGATGGACAACGGATGTACAGATGAACAGACAGACAACCAAAAAACATAATGCCTCCAGCCACAGCTGCCATCAGCACAGAGGCATAGAATAACAAACATAAGGAACAAAGTATCCAAAGGTGCAATGCTAATGGCCATCACAGTCAGAACATGCTAGCTAGAGCATTAATGGGTATGGCACAGTGGACTGTATGTGGGCCAGGAAAAAAAGACACAATTTGCAAATTTGCACAAACTGTGTTCTTATGTCATTTGTTAGCTAAGTTGTTTATTTGTGTTGATTTCTCATTCATCCTTGTTTGTAAAAAAAAAAAAAAAACGACATAATAATAATAATAATAACAATTACAAGAAGAAGAAGAAGAAGAAGGACATTTCCATCAGTCAGCCAGTATGAGGACATGTACCAGTCAGCCAAAATATTAAAACTTGTGACAGTTGAAGTTAACAACATTGATCATGTTGTTACATTGCAATGTTCTGTTGGGAAATCTGGGGTCCTGGAATTAATGTAGATGCCACTTGACAAGCTTTAAGCACCCAAACATTGTTGCAGACCAAGTACACCCCCAGATTCCAATCCAATCGAGCATCAGTGGGATGTGGCAGCATTCCAGAGGTCCTATGCCCTTGCCTTGACAGGTCAGAGGCCTCATCATGGATCGGACTTGGCTCTGACCTGTCGAGGCATGGAAAAATGACCTCTGGGGGTATCCTGTGGTATCAGCCACCAAGGCATTGGCAGTGAATGCTTTAAGTCTTGTGTGTAGTGATGTGGGTTACCAGAACGTCACACAGTTTTGTTTTGTTTTGTTTTATCAGATTGGAATCTGGGCAATTTTGAGGCCAGGTCAACACCGTTAGCTTTGTGTCATGTTCCTTGGACCATTCCTGAACAGTTTTTGGCATTGTGCATCATCCTTTGGGGGTGCCATTGCCATCAGGGATTGCCATTGCCATGAGGGGGGGCATAACACTTGGGTCCTGGCATTCATTTGGATGCCACTTGAAATGCACCACCCATTCAAACACCGTTGCAGACCAAGATTTTGCAACAGAACACTGGATAGTAATGAGATGATCAAATTATTCACTTCACCCGTCTGTGTTGTGGAATAATAAGACACAAAACAAAGGATTGGACATTTGAGGGTTTACTTGCAAGAAAGCCAAAGAATTCGCACATCATGACAATTTATAGTGTCTGACAAACAAGCAGTATCAGTTGACACACCTACAAGCTTTCCAATACACACATTAAAAGGTTCCTGTTTCCTGTCACTTAAGCTGCTGTTTCCTGTTATAAAGATAACCAGTTCTGAGAACAATTGCTTCTCCTCATCTAGCGAAATTTGGTCAAAGTCAAATAAGGTCACCTGGCTGGTGGCATGTTAGGTCATCTACACTTAATCTGATTGGTGTATCTTAAGCAACAGTTCCCAACACTACCTCTACGGTTAGGATAATTCAGATTGTTACAACTTTGGTTTTAATTTCCTAGTTTCTGTCATCAAATCTATCAGTAGCAATAGCTGGTACATATGAATAATCAAGCTAATTGCTGAAATCTGGAACATGGCCTCATTGACCTCACTGTGCCACCTGATGTTTCTGTGCCTGTGCATGCAAACACAGTTCTCAGTATGAAAGCTCTCTCTCTCTCTCTCTCTCTCTCTCTCTCTCTCTCTCTCTCTCTCTCTCTCACTGTGTGTGTGTGTGTGTGTGTGTGTGTGTGTGTGTGTGTGTGTGTGGCCTGCACACGTGTTTGCAGAAGGCAGCATCACACCCACAGGTTTGATTTGATTTAAGTTTGATGTTCCAGATTCAAGGGTGATAGTGAAATGTTTACAGGTTCAGTGAAAAAAAATTGTTTACTTGTTTGTTGTTGTGTTTACAGTTGTGTGCTTCTATTGGTTTTCAGTTTTGTTTGCAAAGGCCCACGTCAGGCCCAACTTACAGCAGAGAGACAGTTGGACAGAGAGAGAGGAAATCCAGCTCATTTTTATTCTATATCATGTGACTCTGGTCCAGTGCTTCACCTGATCCTACACAATTATCTATATAAAACTAACTTTATAGCAATAAAGTTGAATAATGAATCTAACATTCCATGAAACATAACTACACTTCCATGAGTTTGCCTCCCACCCTAGCAGCAGCAGATAATGGGCTCTTTAAGTGGAACTAAAGCCTCTGTGTGATAGCACTCCTCTCTCCTCTCCAAGCTTGCCTCATGACTCATTTGCCCAAGTGAACATCTCTCCAGCACATTAGAATAACTGATGCACCCAACAAAGTTGTCAACTAATATTAATTGGTTAATTAAAAGGAATGTATTGTCGCTTTGAGTTTACAGGCAGCTCAGTCTCCCCTCAGAGCATTTAAAATAGATGAGAGATCAAGGTGTGTGGACGTGCGTGAGATAGAGGGGTGGAACAGGAGGAAACAAAAGGATGGGAAGGATGAGAGGAAACAGAAAAAGCTGTACAATCATGCTTACAAACAGAACAGTAACATGCAGGAGTTAATGAT
Organism: Epinephelus moara; assembly: GCF_006386435.1. NCBI lineage: Eukaryota > Metazoa > Chordata > Actinopteri > Perciformes > Serranidae > Epinephelus > Epinephelus moara. The sequence continues at coordinate 34,984,422 of NC_065518.1, read as the reverse complement.
CTTCAGTCAGTTACAGTAAAAAAAAAAATCACACATACTAAAGTGCAAAGTGACTATGGCTCTACGGCTCTAAAAATATTCAGATAACTCAAAGCCTCAGTGTGACCATGTTGTTAACATTACCCAGGCATTGGGAGGCAGGACACTGGAAGTTTTCTTGGGTCTTGAGGAGGTGCAGCATTTATTCATGGACAAACTGAGGCCTAGTCCAGCTATTTTTGAAAACTGGGGTTTTGTGTGTGGACGGGATGAATGAAAATCTTCCATATGAAAACAAAATAACACAATTGAACCACTGTCAAGAGCATCCCAAACTAGAGCCATCACTATTTATTCTGCCATCACAGGAAATGTCACCTCATCTGTGACGCCTCACAAGGAAGATAACAGTGCACACTGTGACATTATAAGCTGAGTCCTTTGGGTTTTAACCACCCCTACAAGATGAGCACACAGGTGCAGCTAATCAGACTGATGTCAGCGGGCAATCGCATCGCCAAATCCAGCAAAGCACTACTTTCAGTGAGTGAATCATCACTGACCTGTGGATGAAACTAAATCAAATAAGTCTTGCTGAATAGGTGGCAACTGACTGCAGACTTGCATTTTAAGTCCTGTGTGTGATTTATCCTGGCTTCATTTGAGTGGAGAAAAAACATTTGCTAATAACAATAGCACTTTGTATTTATGGGGAAAATGTGTCCAGCAAAAGTGCTTTGTCTGTGAATCTTGTGGGTTATAATGAAGTTGATTTGTGTATTGTGTATGAAATTGTCACTATTAAGCCATGTTTAATGTGTGTTTTAGGTGTGTTTTGAATCAGTCAGACTTTAGAGCACTTCAAAGAAAGTCCACCACCAACTAGTGGTTTGGAGGTGTAATTGCAGAGCCACACAGACACACCACCACACAAGTATATTATCACAGCAGCTCTCGTGCCCTGGAACAGGGAGTTTGTGCAGTACAACCATGTGTGTGCTGCTGACTTGGCTGCTGATGACTGTCTGTCATTGTACAGTGGCTCGAGCTTAAGCTCGGCAGTCGTGTATGGTAAATGATAAATGATCTGCATTTGTATAGCACCTTTCTAGTCATCCGTCCACTCAAAGCACTTTTTACACTACAAGTCACATTCACCCATTCACACAGACACATGCCGAGACTACCATACAGGTGCCACCTGCTACTTTTTAACTCACTCACACACCAATGGAATCATCATCTGGAGCAATTTGGGGTTCAGTACCTTGCTCAAGGATACTTCGACATGCAGACGGGAGGAGCTGGGGATCGAAGCGCAGATCTTCCAATTGGTGGACGACCCTCTCTACCTCTGAGCCACAGCCGCCCGTGTATGTTACTGTATTACTTGGTTAGCTGCTGAAGAGAGTCTGTAACTGTGCAGTACCTTGTTCTTTGGCTCGGTGTGTTTTTATCCACCATCGCCCTCATAATTAACAGTGAAACATAGCCGAAGTGGCTCCAAACACCAGACCTGTAGGTTATCAGACAATCTTCTAATGCTGGTCTGGTAATGGCGTCACTGACCATCTTACAACAAGCTAGCTTAGCATAGCTACCTCCCAGTGTGTCTCACTGGAGTAGAATGTCCTGGTTTGGGGGTGGGAGGGACAGACAGCATGTTACTGTTTCATGATGTGGGCTGCCTTGGTGAGCGCAGAGGCACTGAGAGCATTATATTAAACACAGTTTAAGCTGTATATATTATTTTCCAAGTGCTGTGTTTAACAGCCCATTTTCTTGGCACAGATATTTGCTTTTAGCCACTCTTCACTTCCTAATCCACCCACCCAATCTAACACGACTGCAAGCATACATGCATGCAAACAGGTATATGTGAGACTTTGTTTTCCCAGGTATACCTTGCTAAATCTGAGCAGTCTAATTCAGCAGCTAATTCCTTGGCTTTGAACGCAGGATGAGATTCTGCTCTTGTTTTAGTGTTTTATTGTTTTTAATTGTTTTATGTCTTATGTTTTCATATTTATGTACAGCACTTTGTTTCGGCCGTTGTTGTTTTTAAAGTGCTCTATAAATAAAGTTGAGTTGAGTTGAGCCCTGCAAAAAACCCTGCCTGTATTAAGCTTAATATGTTCACTTTTAGCTGAGACTGTGTCAGCGAGGTGTAGATTCCACTTTGTGATAGTGTTATCTGAAGAAGTTCCCATATTTCGTCCAGTGGAACAATATCAGGAACACCTTTCAGTATAATTAAGTACATTTCAACATACCACAAATTACAAACCTACCAGAGAGGACTCAATACCTAAGTCGTCCATGACATCCTGGTGAATGACCTGCTTAAACACTGAACATTGAGTTTTAGCAAAAAGAAAAATAACATAGCTTATTTTAATATTAGTTGAACAGGTGCCCGGATTTCATTTCCATAGCAAATGATAGATTAGGAGAATTAACAATGCTGCCATGATGGATCTGCTGTGCTTCAGCTACTGATGGTGCAGCAGATAAGGCTGTGAATCTAAGATAGCACTACATGGTTCACTGTGGAGAGGATAATAATTCAGAACCTCATCAAAACAGAGAATGATGGTGATTTGTCAGTGAGAAGCTCCTCTTGAATAAAGAAATGGATTGTGGTAACGGCTGACGAGCAGGGCTGGAGGAGAACCAAATGAAGTAGACTTTGTGAAATATGTCAGAGTTAATAAGGGACATCACTACTGGAAACAGCGACTTAAAGCTTTTCAAAGGTAGATTTTCATGTAGACCTCTGCTCACATTTCCACGTGTGTTTTTAAGCTTTAGCACACCAAATCAAGTAGCCTCAGTGAAAGAGGTGCCATACATTCACCATGTTTAACAAGTCAAGTCATTGCCTAGCTAGTCATAAGCCTAGCAAACGCCTGCTGGGAGTTAGTTACATAGTTCAAAACAATACGTGTTAGGCAACAAGACAGTTACTAAGATGATACATTGTAGGATTTGGTGACTTACATAGACAGCTCAGTAATCAAAAAACAAGTATGACAAAGAAGTATGCTCATGTTGGCTGAAAACACACTTTGTTACTGAACTTCGCTGAATAAAGTCCAGTCTTTGTCGAATTTCACGGCTCACTTTTTGGAGGTTTTGTGATATGTGTGATATATTGACCGTAAGTACAAGAGGATCGACCCTGTGTAACCACAAACCCCAATTGGGGGACTTTGAGAGCGACTTTGCAAACACAGTGTGAAACAATGCACTGATCACGAAGAATATAGTGATGTTGCACATCAAATTAAACAGCAGAACCTGGGCTACAAGGCTGTAAAAACCCCTTTTACATGCCCCAAACACAGCTCAAACAACAACTACATAAACAACAACAAATCCAACTCCATACAGCACCGATATCCCGACCCACTCGGTATATTTCGGGCTCTAACTCGACCACACATTATGCAAAACACACGCCATTCATCTCAAATGAAAGCAGACACTCCACTGTTTCCACACATATGTGCCAAAGCACTCTACACCAAAGCATCAGAGAGGTAGAGGCCAAAGAACAACAACAGAAATAATTTCGCCAAGCTGTAGTTGTAATATTTCTCTTACCTTTGTTGTTTTTGCAGTGACAAGCTCATTCTGCCGTTAAATCACGCTACATTCCCGTTGACCGACATGTTGTCCGTCATTCAAATGAATCCGGGCGAACATGATGGCCTTCAGGTTCCGGGGATAAGCAACAATGACCACCGACATCTCCCCCCAACGGCGTTCTGCTGACTCTGATTGGCTTACAGTGCTGTCAATCTCATTTTGGTAGGTATAGCATCATTCTATTGGCTCTAACGAATCAAACGAGGTGTCAATCACTCAAATCGACCAATCCGTCGCAGAGATACGAGCACAGAAGAGAAAATCAGTTTCACATGTAGTAGGTGTGTATTGGTCAGTTTGGAGTGGGAAATACACGAAAAAAAACAAAACGGACAGTTGTATGTGTATATCCTAAACATCATAAGGGATTTACAGAAACAAAAAATTAAAGATATAGGATTGTACATGACAAAAATCACATGCAAACATGGTGCAATTTTGGCTTGCTCACCTCCAGACACTGAGGTACCTCCAGACACACCCACCGGTGCTATCGCCAGTGGAATGGCTCGATCAGCTGAGCCCAGGTAGACCAGCCCCTACATTATGCCGCTCCTGGCAGTATGACAAGAGTCGCCGGCGAGTGACAAATGAGCCAGAAGTCCTCTGCGTATTCCGCCTACCACAGCATTTTACACCGCTCAAAGTCCGCGAAATAGGTGTGCTTCCCTGTGGAATATCATCCATCCGGCCACCAGTCTCACCTCAGAGATTCCGCCACGGATATCAAGGGATCCTACGGAGCCTCCACGCCCAAAACAACGCCGGAGTGTTACGGCATTCACCCACGGTCCCATGAGTTGGCAAAAGCCGGAGGTTACTTTCCATTTCATTATTCCTTATTTAGATCCTTTGGGCCGGGTTGATTTATTGTTTTGAAACTGAACTGAGTCAGAGCAAACAGTGGATTTTCTTTACCTGCTAGTTTGCGGGAAAACCTGGGGTGGAATTTTCTTTTGTTAGGGAACTGTGTGGATTGAACTCAATTGAACTGTGATATGTTATTTGGAAATCCCGGAGTGGAGGTTTTGTTTGAACTGGATTGAACTGACTGAACGGAACGGATCATTTCTTTTCTTTGGTGAAAAACTGATTACTGTTGTATTTGAATTTTTGTATAGTATAGTTTAATTCTTTTGTTCTACAGAAACCAGGTAGAAACAATTTAATTTTGGTGTTGATGGATCTGTTTTATGGGTTTTATGGTTTCTTTGTGGGGTTTGACTGAGTAAAAGAAAAATATTTGTTTCATGTGTCAAACCGTTACAAAAGATATAGGCCTATTTTGTTTGTTGAAGACAAGAAGAAGATACTGAATTTGTTTACATTTTGCGCTGCTGAACCACCGATAAGCTTTTTGGATACTATTTAAATAAAAAACAATCCTCATGGGACAACTTGGACGCATTCTTTTTTTTTTTCTTTTTTAATGCTTTGCAAAGTATCGGAATCGGTAGCGGACTCGGTTTCAAAATAAAGGACTCGTATCGGATCGGATGCAAAAAAAAATGTGATCAGGACATCCCTACTGAAAATGCTTTTTTTTTTTAGGCGAACCTCAAAATGTTTCATTTGTGCTGCGTGCCATCTTCATTTACTCGTCACATATAACACATATACTGATATTTACACATCTTAACAAATCTCACAAGTGTTCCCCGTACTATGACACCAAAAGTATTCAAATAGACCTTGTATTACAGAGATATATTCATTTCATTATGAGTATGCAATTTTCGATCAGAGGCCTATAAAATAGGCTTAGGGTAGGGCTGGGCGATATGGCCTAAAAAAAAAATCTCAGATTTTTTCACAACAAATCCGATTCACGATTTAAATCGATTTTTTCCCTCCTAGTTAAAAAATAATAATTTGCGGCCTGGTAGCACATACCTGGGGTCCAAAACTTTCAGCATGTGAATAAACCCCAGCTTTTCCACAGTAGCCTATATATGGGCACCACATCTCTTGCAATATACATGGCGACTGCATCTGTGATCGCTTTCCACCGGACCCCTTTCTTATCATACGGCAGTGTTTCCCCTACCATTATATTTGATCACAACAGAAGTCATTTAAGGTTACCTTTCCTATAGAACAGGTCTATACCTTCCTTTTATTAAACAAACTAAATAGCCTTATGTTACAGGCTGAGCCTGCTGTGTGTGGCTTGCGTGTGTGTGTGTGTGTGTGTGTGTGTGTGTGTGTGTGTAGCTGTGTATGTGTGTAGTTGATGTAGGAGGTATGAGACGTTAGTGCGCCGGGTGTGGTGTGTGACGTCAGACGGATGCGCCCCAGGAAGAAAGTGAGGCATGTGCTATGTTGTTTACATCGAGCAGCCACAGTGAAGAAGCCTACGCAGTTCTGCATGCTGTTTTTGAGTTATTTCCCTCTATGTAAAAGTCAGACACTGATGAGAGAGGCTGTGCATCATCCCTGCAGTGCTGAAAATAAAGTGCCGTTCTTTAACGCAGACGAAGTCCCGTTGTTTATGTGTTGTTGCCACAACGAGCTAACACAAGCTAAAGGAGCTAATGGTCTTCGGAGGTCCCTTTACTACGGTTCGGGGGTCTGCCAGCTTGGCGTTGTCAACACTTATTTATCTTATCTACACAACGGCATGTCTGTCCCTACACGGTGCGCGTCTAAAATCCTCCTCTGCTCTCTGTGTCGCGCACGGCGGAGTTCGGCCCTGATGCGCGCACACACACACTCACAGACACAGGTGAGCACACAAAAGCGCTGAAGAACTCGTTCCCTTTCTTGAGAACGAGTTCTTCAGCGTTCACTGCCATGTTGTTTGTGTATCAAGCGCGCGGGGGGAGGGATGAGCCCACTCTGAACTACGGGAGCCCAGCATGGAGCGGTGGTGGCGGATTTTAAATAGAAACTCGATTTTCATTCAAACAAATCCGCCTAAACTACAAATTCGAATTAATCGATAAAATCGATTTATCGCCCAGCCCTAGCTTAGGGTTTTTAAAAAGTCTGTGCTACAATTAACCCTGGTTAGAAAGTTCCCCGCGCTCCCCTAACAAAGTAAACAAATACCAATTCAAATCTGAACAGAGAAGTTAGTGTCATTTCTTTCTGCACTGTAAGTAATTGTTGTAAATTTACAGCAGAATTTCAACAGTATAAATCTTTCTCTATTTTTAAATACAGTGCTTTACTGTGAATACAAAAACTAATCTGTTAAATTATGCTCCACAGACAGTTTTCCTAAACAATGTATTCCTAAAATACAGCAATTTACTGCTAATCAACTGTCCAAAGTATATGAAGTAACAGTATCGTGCCGTTTTTTTTGTTTTGTTTTGTTTTTTTAATTTTGCAAGGCACAATTTCAACTAGGGCTGGGTGATCATACGATCTCAATTCAGGATCGCGATAAAATTTTGATCAATCTCAATTATCAGCATGGGACGTTTTCAATCGATATCATATAACAAAAGTAAGCGCAACAACAGCATATCAGAGTCTGCCGGCTAGCGTATGCCATGCAGGCAGGATACGCCCACTTCTCATTGTAAGCGTGGCTACAGTTGTGACGGGAGGTAAACAGAGAAAGAGAGAAGTTGGAAAAAGGAGAAAAAATTAGTGAAACTGAAGTTGAGGACGGCAAAAATCATGCAGAACGTAAAAGCGACATCACTATATCATCCGGAACCGAAGACATTGTTTAAAAAAAGAGATAACGCAACGTCAGTTGTGTGGAAGTGGTTTGGATAATGTTACCTCAAAAGTGACGAGGAGCAGATGAAGCCGGTCTGCAAAATATGCCGGCAGTTGGTACCAACCAGGTCGGGAAACACCATAAACCTTTTCAATCAACTAAGACGGCACCATCCCAGTGACCACACATGCGGCCTCAAGTTGCCCCGACTCCACACACACAGCCTAGCAAGACCTCTTCATCTGCTGTTAGCGTCGCTAGCGGCAGCTTAGCAAAACAACAGTCTATCCAGTCGTGTTTTGCAGCTATTACCCCATATGAGAAGCATTCAAAGCAGTAAGTTTATATACAATGTTTCAATAAGTTAAAGCTTTTATTTGACATTGCTTCTCGTTCTCTGAGTTTACATATGGCTAAAGGGGAAAAAAAACAACCGTAAACTGACAGCATGATTAGTGTTGCGTTCAAGGTCCCCCCAAAAAAAACGGGAGAAAAAAAAGGCTGAATATTCAATTTTTTTTCACAATCGAATCCCAAGGTTTTTTTGGAAGGTCTTAAAAAAGTCTTAAAAAGTTACTGAAATTAACCTCAGGATTCCTGTATATACCCTGTAAAAACATTTTGTTCTAAATATTGGAAAAGCATATTATTTAGTGTTTTATGTTAGTAAACTTTTATTAAGTTTCAATGAATCTTTTGTTTCTTCGAGCTCCAATCAGGATGCTCCCCGAACTGGCAGAATCAGTAAAAACTACATATCGTGATAAAAATCGAGATTGATCAATATGAAAAAATATATTGTGATAACATTTTTTGCCATATCGCCCAGCCCTAATTTCAACTGAACTGCATATGAAGCTGGATCTGTTCTTTTCTTTATCTGTCTCCATCCTAATTATTCGATGAGTAACAATTTTATTTAATTCATAAATTGGTGCAAAGTCTATCAGTGATGTGTTCAGTTTGTTTGCATTAGCCTACCCAATACGGTAGGGTAGGAAGGTTGTCTTCACACACAGCTACATACACACGCAGGCTCGCACGCACGCCCGCCCACACTCACACACACACACAAAACACCTGTAGCTGTCTCTTTACTGTCTGTCTGTCTGTCTGTCTCCTTTTTCTCCTCCTCAGCTCTATCTCTCTCCTTGTGTCCTCCTCAGCTCAGTCTCAGCTCCCTCACTTGGTGTTGGTGTCTGTTTCTCTCCTTGTGTCCTCCTCAGCTCTGTCTCTCTCCTTTGTCTCCTCCTCAGCTCTGTCTCAGCACCCTCACTTAGTGTTTATGTGTCTATCTCTCTCCTTGTCTCTTCCTCAGCTCTCTCTCTCTCTCTCTCTCTCTCCTTGTCTCCCCCTCAGCTCTGTCTCAGCTCCCTCACTTGGTGTTGATGTGTTTTTCACTTAGGAATCGAATGACGGCCAGTACCGCTTCTCTCCCTCCAGCTGTTGCACTAGTAGCGAGTTCACAGTCCCGCACCCCGTGACAGACGAGCGCCGAAGCAACGCCAGCATGCAGCTACAGTGCTGTGTGCTTTTCTCGTGATCCCGCAGACGTTCGGGGAGTTTCCAGTCAGAGTAGCCACAAACAAACTGGGTTTTCTTCATTGAAAAAAGCATGCAAGCAAAGCAAAAAATATTACCTGTGGATGGCGAATAGGTGATCCAGTCAGGGGAAACCTTTTCTCCATTGTGTAGAGGGCTGTACAACAGATCGTTAGTGAAGGAGCGCAATTAACCGTCCAAGCCGCCATCACGAGTTGATGCTGGGTATCTGCTCGTGCGGTTATGGAAGGCTGCAGGTCCACGATCAATACCAACAGCTCGTGCGTTTTCACTCACTTCACCCCACAACGCCGGGTCCGACACTAGGTACATCCACTGAGAGCTGCCGGTGCTATGACTGCCGGTGGTATGCTCCCGGTTAGCTAGCTTAGCTTGCACGGTGTTCTCCAACTCCAAAGCATCTTCACCCTGATTCTCCTGGCTCCGTTTGAGGAAGAAAGTTTGAATAGAAGGCACACGTTTTTTTTAAAAAAAAAGTTGCGTCCCTCTCCTCCTTTTCTTTTCTCCGCTTATGTTTGGTACAACCACTTGTTTCACTCATCTTTCACTCTCTGTCACTGCTATGGCTGAGGACAGTCGAGTAGGAGCGGAGGCACAGCGGCCTGTTACCATGGTTTCCACACTTGCACTTGACCAATTAAATCATTCTGTTTAGGTAAAAAAAAAAAAAATACATAATAATAATAATAGCGTGATTTTTATTGGTTATAGTCACCTTATTTTTCACGGAAACACGGAGGTTAAATAGAACGCAGCCAGCTTCCGGTTTTTTGTGTGACACTTCCGGTCCAGCACTCTTGACCACTGTGTAAATGGGAATGGCCTTGTTGTTTACCTTGTTGAGGTTAGCTAGATATATATATATATATGTATCACATTTTTCACGTCACTATATCACCGTTTAGACTAATNTCTTGACCACTGTGTAAATGGGAATGGCCTTGTTGTTTACCTTGTTGAGGTTAGCTAGATATATATATATATATATGTATCACATTTTTCACGTCACTATATCACCGTTAAGACTAATCTGATGTTTGTAAAGTGTATAAACACAATGATTGTACAAACATTACTATTTCTGTGTGCACGTTTTGTAATTAATAACATGGTTATTGTAGATTAGCTGGGCTAACCATTAGCTGTTAGCCGTTAGCGGTGTCTGTAACTCAATAACTCAATAAACGGTCCGTGAAAAAAATATNCGCACACGTTTGGCTGGCATGCAGAAGCACTGTCTGTGTGTCTGTGTGTCTATGTGTCGAGGGTGCGAGCCACAGCTTCAGCTGCTCAGGTAGAGAGGCTGTGTAGCCCGGTGTGTTTTTTCGCTGATTCGGTTCTGCAGGTTCTCTGCTGGTACACTGGAGACGGGGATCAAGCAGTTTGTCTCACTCAGGATACATTGTGCTTTTTTGGTTCATAGTTTTTGATTGACGTGCGATCTATTCACGTTTAGAGGGAATTATTTTTACCAGCAATTACCAGATAACGGAAACGTGGGCACAGTTATGTATATAAAATACACAGACTAACTAACTAACTAACTAACTGACTGACTAACATAAACAACTGAAAACTGAAAAAAAATTAGCTTGCACCGTTAGCTCCGGTAAGGGGAAGCATGAGGGAAAGCGGCTGACCGGAAGTCCACACACAAAAACACGGAAGTTGATCACTATTTACTTCTGTGTTTGAAAATAAGGTGGATATGGTGTCATTGAAATTTGAAGAGGAGGGATTTCGGGGAAAAAACTTTATACAGTCGTTTTCTCCCATTCTGGCTGGGCCCCGTCTGCGCATGGGCCCCTGGGCCTGTGCCCATAAAGCCCATTGGGTAATCCGGCCATGACTCCAACTACTGTACTAACATTAAGACTGCATTGTAGACTGGTTATTTGGGAGATATTCAGCAGTGCAGATTTGAAAATTAATGCAAGGTTATTTACTGGCCAACTAGTGTTTTTGAATAGTACCTGTTTAAAAGAATTGTTCAGAAAAGTGAGCACAATTGGAGATATCTGTGTTTGTAAGGGCATTCTTCACATGGTGCTACACCTATTGTTTTCTGTGCGAGGCAGGAAATCAAGAGCAGTGACTTAGTTGTATGAGCATAAAAAAGAAATCAGTTCCTTTTTCTGCCACTAGCCAAACAAGATGCACAAATTTCACATTCACAATTCTGTAACAATTAAAACTTCACCTGTCTGCATATGACTGTGCTACTAGTCTTACTGGGGGCAGTTGAAATGAGAGGCAGTACCTGTTGGTGAAGTACTGATTCAGGGTACTGTAGAAACAGATGGACAGAACATTAATAATGTATTAAAAACAAAAAAGCTTTCTCAATCTGTGGCCTACTGCTTATGGTACTCCTCAACACAATTAATTTCCAACATTGACTAAAACCCATTCATTTGACTGGGGAAAGTTTCAGGTGAAACGGCAGGAAGCTGGATTCAGTGCTGGATGGTCAGCTCTCAGGCCCACATCATGTGTGAGAGGATCCAGCCTCAAGAGAAGACAGTGTGCACACTCAAAATTTATCCAAAGGTCACATAATATTAGTAAAACCTGTATTTTTTCTGTCTTTTCTATGACATACTATTGCACATCAGTTTATTTGCTGCATTTTAGTGTGTTGGTAATCTGAGTAAGTTACACAATATGATTTCTACTCTGGCTGAAGAAACACTATTATTTTTCAGGCTCTTTATTGCCCTGAGAGAGGTACTGGACAGGGCAAAATCTCATCAAGGAAGTTAATAACAGTCAATTCACATGCATCAGCTCTGCTGAGGAGACTCATGGAGTTTAAGTGGGACTTCATTTAAGATGGTGATTTTACTAAATCCCATTACTCATATATTATCAAATCACCAGCTTGTCTCATTCCGCTAATTATTTCTCCTTCTCAATCTCACCCTCCTTTTCCCTTCCTCTGAATATCTCTTCAATTCTGTCACTCTGTTATTTATTTATTCTCTCAATCACTCCTTTAGTCATGACATCTTTTATTCTCACATCTTGTATTGTTTTTTGTCATTTTTTCTGCATTATCTGTGTTTTGTTTCTGAAACTACACATACCAACTGATTGAATGTTTCAGTCTGGGATATTTTGGTTGGCTGAGGGGTTAGTTTAGTTTTATTTTTTCTTTGGATTTATATGTTTATGGTCCAAATTATGATAAGAGGAAATGAGGGGCAGACACTGATTTTGTATGTGAGAAGGGACATTGAAAATTATTTCTCTCTTTCTCTCCTTTTCTCGCACACAGCAGAGGGCTACCAAGGCTGGTCTGAGAGAACTGGTGTCTTTGATTTTTTTTTTTTTTTTTGGAGAGATGTCAGATACCATGGACAGGTGCCCCGAGCGGTTGGGGGGTTAGGTGCCTTGCTCAAGTGCCCAGGAGGTGAACTGGCACCTCTCCAGCCACCAGTCCACGCTCCGTATTTTGCAGTTTCAGGACCGCAGTTTTAGGACCGTTTAATTTTCGTCACAGTGTAACCTACCGAGCCGAGGCTGCAATACCGGAGGCTGCAGTTTCCGGACCGCAGTTTTAGGGCCATTTAATTTACAGAGCGGAGGCTGCAATTACCTGAAGTTTGTTTTTATTTTTGGCTGTAGGCCTACCCAAACACTAATGTCTTATTAAATGGTTATAATCAGTGTTGGGCAGTAACGTGTTATCTAGTAAGATAAGATAAAACTTTATTAATCCCACACTTGAGAAATTCACATGTCACAGCAGCTCAATGCACAGACAGAAAAAGGAGGTTGACAATGTTACTTAAATAAAAGAAAATTAAAGATTAAAGAATATAAAATATGTGTATACTTTATATGTAGGCCTATATATATATTGATACATGTAGGCCTACATATAAAATTTAAAATACACAGTATAATAAAGACATGGGATATTGCACAGAGTATGTAAATTGCACAGGGTCACAGCGATGATTTAAAAAGTGTTAAGTTATGCAGCAGACATTGCTACATTTCATCAGATGTTGCTGTAACGCACACTTTGACACCCGTTCTGGGATAGCCTACACAGTGTTGGTCCGCCCACCTGACCTCCGCGGTCTGGTCTGGTACTCAAGTGTGGGTGAGAGGAGCGGAGAGGACCACGGAGGTCAAGCGGGGCGTGCCAAAATGTGTAGCCTATCCCAGAAAGGGTGCTTTAAGTTTGGATGAGAGGAGCGGAGAGGACCGGCAATGGTAACGTAACCTGGGCTTGAAACTATAATCTAATTACTAGGCTATTACTAATTAATTTCTCCTATTTTTGAAATTATAATACGTTAAATGATTCCGTTACTAAGCCTCGGCTCGGAAAATTAAACAGTCCTAAAACTGCGGTCCTGAAACTGCAGCCTCTGGTAGCCTACTGCAGCTTTCCACTATTGGCCCCAACTGAACTGCTGCCACCCAAAAAACATAAGGAACAGTTCACGAATTGGCTCATGAGTCATTCAGTAACGGACTTCCCCGCTATCGGCCAATACTTGAACTTCCACACTTAACCATTTGTCTTTTAAATAGCCAACGATGCAGTTTCTTCAACTGAATGTCTCTGTTCTGGTCATCAGGTTCACTTTTCTGAACTCTGATTCATATTATCCAGTATTTATATTGTTGTCAAAAAAAAGGTGACAGTTGATCATGTCAGTATTTATGAGGCTGCACGTAGGCTCAGATACTGTTATTGCACAGTTTTAGTAAAAAGCCAAAGACATTTTTGAGAGAGAAAGCTTGATCTAATTTTTGTTAGCAAAAGTTTAACCTGCAACTGTTCTGCATGTGTAGTTTTCAACTTTAGGCTATACTAAAATAAAAGTTAAGTGCAAGAAGCTTTTTTTCCTCCCACACTGTAATTGTATTATTGAAAAATCAATATTTTAGCTCTGTCCTTCACTCACAAAGAATATTTTCTTATGGTTTTCATTGTGTGCTTGTAGCCAGCCAGATTTAGGGAAGAGTGATAACCAGTCTATTATAGCCTTTTTCCAAACAAAAGTGCCTTTAATTGTGTGTAGTGTGACTATTACTATGTGTCTAAACTGCTAAGTCAGTATTAATTTAGGTGAAAATCACAGGTTTATTGAAAGGTATGAAAAAAATATTAACTAAATAGTGCATTGAAACAAATCAGTCATACTGTAAAAGAAAAGGAGAAAAACAAGTTAACAGTAAAGTACTGTAAAAGAAACAGTTCACACTGTATTTTTCATTAACAGTACAAAATGGTAAATTTTGGTGACAGTAAAAAAATGTTAATTTTAGGGTAACATAATGACAACTCTGTTGCCAGGTCTTTACTGTTTTTTACAGGGCAATTTCTAATAGTGTGCAATTTATTGCCTTGTCTGTTCTCTCTTTCCAGTTTGCAGAATACGCCACACCCACTGATGTCCCCACAGTTTGCACTTCAGGTCAAGGAAAACCTTCTATTTTTTGGTTTCAGCATTCTAATTTTATAGGCTCTAAACCACTTTATTTTTGGTTGAAATGCTCCGAATGGTTAAAAATCGGGGGCAGTAACCAAACGGAACCAGTTCCACAATGGTGCAAAAGGGGTAATAGACTGTCCAAACACTGGGGTAAGGGAAACCAGTGACGAACAGGGCCTGTCAGAGCAAATGAATCCTGAAGTCACTTGATTTAGCTATCATGACCAAAAGCAGCTGTAAGATTAAGCAAAAAAAAGCATAATTCCAAAAATTATTTTTGCATTGTAAATCTCAGGGTTCCCACACATTTTCATGGACAAAATTTCAAAACCTTTCCATGACTGTTCATAACATTTTTTTTTCTTGCCCCACTTTTTTAATATATCAGATTCAAACTCTTGTCAAACATATTCTCAACTAGCTGGCATACATGAAGAGAAAGATGGGATGCAGGGTGAAAATGAAAAAACGTATGTGATGGTAAACAAAACATCACACATCGACACATTGTCATAACCAAGAAACGTTGTTAAGTTAATTTAATCAGTTTGTCTTGTGTCTATGTTGTCTCGTGATTTCCTGTTTTATTTTGAAAGTTAACTCTTCTCTCGTTTCAGGCAACTTGCTCCTTCCCACTTGTTTCTCAGTCTAGTGTTTATTTCCTAGATCTCTTTTTGTTCTTAGCTTTGGTGTAGGTTTTTCCTCTTTCGAGAGTGATTTTCATTTTGGTGTTAAATAAACTTTGATTTTGTACTTTGTCGAGTCGTGCATTTGGGTTCAGGTCCTTTGTTTGGTCGTGACACATATATTAGAGCTAGGTTACATCGACAGCTACAAAATATAAATTTGCCATCATGGTACATTACTTGTAATGATTTCATTACACTCAACACAATTCCATGACTTTTCCAAGACATTTAATATTTTTTACCAATTCCATGACTTTTCCAGGCCTGGAAAATGTGACTGTGATATTCCATGACTTTTCCAGGTTTTTAATGAGCATGAGATGTCTGTAATCTTAATGTCTGTTTCAGTGCTGTGGTTAGATATAAAAAATGAAATCACTTATCAAGCCTTGATTGATGTGACTAAACTACTATATAATTGCAGTCGTCTGGACTGGATAAGAGCATAAAATTGTAAAATGTCTTTGATGGAATAATTTCCTATAGATTTGATATATCATAACACAAAATACATTCTGGAAATAATGATTGGGATTTTTTCCCCATATCAGCCAACCACAGTGCCAATCCAGCCAACACCATCTGGAGGTCAGTGCTGAGGGACAAAGAGAGGAGATGAACAGATGCTCGAGCTTCTGATTATTCAGAAAAAATTAAAACTCTCCCTCTCTTTAAAAAGTTAGGATATACTGTAGAATATTACGGAGTAGTGTACTGGTGTATTGTGGTATGTGTATAGTATGTCTATTGTAGTAGACATATTGTGGTATAAACTGTGATGTTAGTATTGTGGTGTAGTGGTATGTGCATCGTAATATGCATGTTGTTGTATATGTATTGTGGTATACACTGATCAGCCAAAGCATTAAAACCACCACCACCAGTGAAGTGAATAACTTTGCTTATTTTGTTCCAATGCATTGTTCTGCTGAGAACCCTTTGGTTCTGGCATTCATGTGGATACCACCTGACATGTTCCACCCACTCAAACACTGTTGCAGACCAAGTAGGCTAGGACTGCGCAGGACATGGCCATGCTCATCAGTCAGGCGGAGGTCACATTAATTTACTAAGCTGGTACCTGCAGTTATTGCACAGGCTAGTTAATAACTGTCGGGCAGGAAATCCAAAATGTGGGATCATTTTGAGAAGATGAA
This sequence comes from Epinephelus moara, assembly GCF_006386435.1. Lineage (NCBI taxonomy): Eukaryota > Metazoa > Chordata > Actinopteri > Perciformes > Serranidae > Epinephelus > Epinephelus moara. The sequence goes on along the minus strand of NC_065518.1, from coordinate 34,968,251 downwards.
GGATGAACCCAATGGGATATGTCAATTCTGCATGCAAATGATTGCCTATCATTCTTCAACTGCAAACATGACATATCACCTGAAACGTTTAAGAAGCTACATGCCCATTAGCCACTTAGCACAGTCATTACTGCTTTGATGACAGCGTAATTAACAGGTGGGTCGCTCAGCGTGTGATGTGTACTTGTAGATTAAATATAGACCTATAGTACTTAAAGGCGCTGTATGTAAGAATGTGGCCAAAACGGTTACTGCACTCAAATTCAAAATACTGCCGTGAGTCGTGTCCGCCCCCCCTCCCCTACAGATTCGAGATTGCTGGACAGCGGCACGCTGGAGACTGATTTGTTTGCCCACGGGCAGCTGCCTAACAGGGCCGTGTCGCTGCGTCCTTGATCTGCGGTTTTCCAGCTGACCGTTCGAGCAAGTCCGGCTTCTCTGCTGCTAACGCTGCTGCTGGGATACAGCTAAGGAGCTATGCTCACATAACATTAGCTATAGCTAATGCTCTGTACTGGGACACTGCTTATGCTGCTTGCCGTGCTGCTGTAGCTCAGTCGTAACTGTAACTGATGCTGAGACTCTACTGACTGTGTGACTGGTAGACGGTGGTGAGTGGCGCAACAGGCCACAACACAAATTCAAAACATAAACATGATTTGCAGACCGCAAAAATGTTTTTTAAAGGTGAATATTCTGGCTGTACTATTGTTGTCGGTGAGATCAGTATGTTATATGAACATTATTCCTTAGTCTGTGTGACATATTAGGATGATTTTACAACTATTTTCTTTATATTTCTTAAATATAGCTCCTTTAAGGTTAGTACGGTTTTATATTTCTCTATAATGTAGCACAGTGTTAACAATGTTACTTATACTATTCTTTCTCAGACCTTGAACTCCATCCAACCATTGTGTTGCCCCGTCCCAAATAAATAATTTAATAATTAAATTAATATTGTAAACACGTGGGTGACTAATGGCCCTAAATGATGGCAGCCCTAGTCCTTATAAAAAAAAACTAGTGGAGATTTCCATCAAATCTTAAGAGTTAAATATCAAAAACTACCACAAATTACAAAATCTAATGTTAAATTCATGCAAAGGATAACATATTAGAGACGCTTATAATGTGTGGTAACAGATTTGTTATCAGCAAACAACTCAACAACATATTTGGCTAAACTTCAGAAATTGCTGCAGAAGCATATAAAAAGTTTAACAGCTGCAAAAACAAGACTAGATGTAATTTGTTACTTGCATTTTTGCTAACTCCAGATGTGTGTGATTTCCACTCCATCTCACATTCATAGTCAATGCCATAAAGCTGTAGCTGTCTCCCATAAGGGCTCTTTCACACTTCTATCTAAATCTGCCTGTAAACACTTTGATTGTTTAAAAAAAAAAAAAAAACCATGGAGAGGGTGTAGCTTGCACAGAGTGGGTAATTTAGCTGTCACTTATTTGATTGAACTGGAACGCCATCCTGTTTAAGTGTGCTCTCTGTTTACTCAAAAGCCTGTCAAAGCTAATGTGGTTTTGTGACTCATTCATGCCGTCTCCACCACATACAACAAGAAATGATTAAATGTAATAGTCTTCGGAAAAGGTTAGACTGCAGTTATTAGACGTTTCTGGTGGATGTCAGAGTGTATTCTAAATCCCTGTCTAATTTTAACCTTTTTCATTTCAGGCGTAGCTAGGCAACCTGCCACACAACGCCTCTGACCTTCAATTGAACCTAGATTGCTTAAATAATCTTGTGCTTTTGTTGTGTGTTTGCACAAGTGTGTGTGTATGAAGTAAAAGAAAAAAAAATCATATGCATATTTCTCACTTTTACTGCTTCTTCTCGCGCCCTCTCTCTGCTGGCTGACTGACCCTGTATTGCCTCTGCTCCATTTCTCTGTGTAGAGAGTTGTTAATAACAACCTTGCATCTGACAGTGTGGCACACACACTCAAACCAACACTCACAGGCACACATCTGCACACTCACACACGGGGTCACCACTGCTGCCAATTGCCATTTTACGCACCATAAACATTTGATTATTTTATTTATCGTCAGGGCTGGAGAATACACAGACGCAGTCCTGCAGAACATGCATACTCACACAAACATGAGGGTGCTGACATCCACAAAATGAAAATACACAAACACACACACAAGAGATATCCACATCTGTGTTAATACATACTGTGACACAACCTTGCACACATTATCACCCTGTTTCTCTCTCTTACACACACACACACACACACACACACACACACACACTCAGGCATTGCGCAAGTGTAAGAGTACTTCTTAGTCAGCTGTCATCCCACAGTGCTCTACATGAGAAAAATCAAAAACCCAAAGCTGACAGAAAAATCAACCTACGTTACACCAACCTACTTAAAGAACACACACACAACAGCTTTCTGCACGCACAAGGAGGCAGAGACAAAAAAGACTCATTTTCCTAATGCACACACATGCACACAACCAGTGACAGCATCAGTAGTGTTAAATTGTTATTGTCACATGCATTAAATTCCACCAGTACATTTTATTAATTTCATTACAACTATGGCTTCACTTTTATAGTTTGGGCCATTATTTTTCACCAGTAATAACCAAGTGGAAACCTTTGAGGCTGAAAAATGAAGCCAATGTAGAAGTGCAAAAAACTTCAAACCCCATGTTAAAATGCCCAACTTTACGGCAGAAATGAACATGTTTACAGCCTGGTACAAAAAACTGCACAGGGGAATGATTTTTTTTTCCTCTTACCATTTTATTAAGACTAAATTTTATGCATATTTAAGGGCAGGGCGCTTGAGTAACAGGCTGTCTGCGAGGCCTCACCACAGTCTCTGAGTCCAGTCCACCTCTAAAGGCCCTGACACACCAAGCAGACTGCTGGGTCCTGGTCAATGTTGGGCCATTGTTGAGTGTCTATCACCCTTGTCAGTGCGGTGTGTCCCTCGTTGTTGGCCCTTGTCAGCCCCCATCAGCTTTTTTTGGCTGATTTAGCATGTTGAATCAGCGTCTGTGACTGTGGAGCTCATTGGTGAATGAAATCACTCTGATTGGCAGTTCAGCTCAGCACAAGAGAAGAGAAACAGAAGTGAGGAAAGTAAACAAAGAGCAACAGTTAAAAGGGGTGAGATGAAAAAAACCTGTTACATAAGGTTAGATTTTTTTTTTTTTTAGCCATTGAGCGCTTAAGTTGAAACATTTCCTGATGTTTTGTGTTAAGGTTCATATACTGGTTCAGGCGCTGGGCACTACACTTGTGCCTACTCTGTGCTAGTCTCGCCACCAGACAATCAGAGATCTCCGCCTTCTGATAGTCTGGGGACACTCCTTTCTAAAGTGTGTTTAATACACTGGTGAAAACGGCCGGCAACAAAGCAATGCCTCTTGCATTTTTGAAAACGCCCTCCCGGAAATGTGCGCTCCCCCTTTTCTCATCCGCAAGGAAACAAACACACAGAGAGCTTGAAAATGGATGCCGAGAGATTTAACTCCGTTTTATCAAATGTGTACTCATCCGTGAAAAAAATATTTTTTCCAGTAGATGTCTTAGTTACAACATGATTGAGCTAACTGGAGTAGTTTCATGTCATCCGACAACGGGAGGCTTTTAACAGATGACGTCCTGATGTTAGTTTTGCTGCTGCTGTTAGCTGTCCCTGTCAGCTGCAGCCACTGATGCTTTCTAGACATCGTGATTTCCCAAAACTGAATAAATACCACACATAGCAACACAAAACTGCTTTGCTAGCTCAACCATGTTGTNCATTGTGTTTATAGATTGAAATAGTAATCTTTGTTCAATCATTGTGTTTATAGACTTTACAAACATCAGATTGGTCTAAACAGTGATATAGTGACGTGAAAAATGTGATATATATATATATATATATATATATATATATATATATATATATATATAGCTAAACTCTGCTGGTTTTCTACCCGGAAGTATTTGTGAACAACAAGGCGATTCCCTCTATAGTCCGGCCGGACGGATGAGTCATGGCCTTGTAAAAGATTATGTTTCTTTCTTTTAGTTGGCGAGAGTTGCCACAAACGCGACAAACATCCACTAACTTTGATTTTGTACTGCTACACGTGTTTCTAGTCAGACTATGTTTACGAGCATAAGAGTTCAGCGAGCCACCGAAGGACCGCCCTGCGGATTTACTATTGGTTCTACAACGTAGGGAGTTTTTTTAAACTCTGAAATTGTATTCGCCCATCTAAACACAAAATCAGGGAGAAAGTCATCAGTCTTTAGTTAAGCAAAGCGTCTAAAGACTGACTTGTGAGTCTAACTCTGTGCCAGCTTTCAAAGGTGTAGAGGCAGGTTACATCTGTGTTGCTGAGCGACCATAACCAGCACCTTATCATAGCCTATTTACTAGATATCCTGAGTGCAGAGCTGATCTTCTTCCAGGCATTATTTTGTAAGTGTGTGTTTGGCCAAAAACATTGTCTGTTAGATGGATGGAAAGCTCTGATTAGCCCTGTACTAAAATTATCGACTTCTTCTCCATATTTATCACAGACTTATATTTACAGAAAAAGAGAAAGATATCTGTTGGCTGTAATTGGCTGGTCCTCATCACATGACATACTGCTGCCTTCCAAAAGTCGAACTCTGTTTTTCTCAGAGTGCAGGAATGCATGTGTGCCATGCCAGCATCGCTCTGCCATCTGAGCATGCCTACCGCAAGTCTACATTGAAAACAATGAATTTGAGGGAACAATAAACACAGCATGTGTATTGCTCCTTATTGTTCACTGGTGCACAGCTTTGGATTGTTTTGTTAATGTGCTAACTGGTTAACTAGCACCATGACGGTCTTCTGGTTTTCCTTTTTGAATGACGATTACAGACGACCACCGTCTGCTGGCATGGAGAGTTATTTCCTCTCATGAAACAGCAGAATGTACGTTGTAGTTGGCCATTGGCTGTAGTCTTTGCAGTGAGTTCAAGTGCAATTTTTTTGGCATCTGGTAACACAGCAACAGGCCTTCATCACCACTAGTTCTCTGAAGTTGGTTTTATTGATTCTGGGCCTCAAATTCTTCACAGCTCCACCCTCTTGCCCAAATATGGTCTCTTCTGGCTCCAAAAAAACAACATGGGGATGGCTGAAATGTTGCACTTGACGCTCTCAAAAAAGCTGTCCACAAACCTGGGAACTGGGAGCTCTGGGAACATGATGGCAGCACTAAAGAACAGAACAACTGCACTGCTAAGGTAAAGGTAAAGGTAAAAAAAAATCAACATTTTGTAACAGCCTATGCAAAGATTTCTCCTCTCATCCAACATGTGAGATGCAGAGCTGCATATTTGCTCACCAACAACATGCGAACACAACACACTTCCGCACAGCACCCATTGCCCCCCAACGTCATGCCACAGTCAGGTCCCAGCAAGCTGGGTATGCTAGAGCTACTGGTGTCTGAGTCCAACCGCAAATTAGCTTCAAAATGACACAACATTTAGCCTGCCCAAAATGTATGTAACACAACAGAAAAACATCAAACACTGCCACCAGCGAATGTCAACTTATTTGGAGAAAGGCCAATGGCTGTCAACAAATGGCGAATATCAGACAGTACCGATGTTCAGACAATAAATTGGTGTATCTCTTGGATGCACTTTCTGCTTAAGCTTTGACCTAGTATACTTTGTGTTCTCTTGTGCAATAAGGAATTGTTAGCAACATTTCAGGTGTATTCACTTTCAATTCCACCTCCAAATAAAGTAGTTTAATCTGGATAAACTGTTGGTTTGTTTGGTTTGACTTGGTGAGTACAGTGTTATCATAAGTCATAGAGATAACAGCTACACTTTACACACATACACATAAAAGGATTTGCAAATCATTGCATTCTACTGTTTTACTATTTTATTTCAAAACCTACTATTTTATTTCAAAACAAAATTATTATTTACCATAGTTAGTTTAATGTTTTAAGTGTATAAAGAACACATAAACAAAGACAAGAATAATAATATTAATAAAAAAACAGGAATACGATCAAATTTAAAGATACTCAATTCCTGTTAGTATTAAGTTAGTAAATATTCCCAGCTTATGATCCTTGCACTGTCCTGTCTTTGTACCAACTCTTCACAGAGAGCATACAAAGCAGAGGATTGTGGGTGAGATTTTTCCCTGTTCATTAATGCCCTGATTACTGATTAGCATTTAGATACAGTATGGAACATTTCCCATGGGCTCCTTTAGGTGCAGCTCTGGCAGATTGAGGGACCGCAAGCTAATGTGTCCTGATTGGACAGCAGGGGGTTGTTGCTCCCATACACAACAGCAATTCAGTGGAGTGACACCACAAATCTCCATCTAGACTGATGTCAGCAGGAGCCAGGTAACGGAACACTACAGGCTGTGAGAGTAGATGAACAAAATAATCTCATCTACAAATATATTTAAATGGCCTGCAAATCAGCTTCAGTCTTTCTTTGATTCCTGTCATCAAATCCCGTACACATATAGACAAAACTGAGTCACAGTATGTGTATGTTTTTTTATAATTATCTATCATGTTGTTCCTGCCACAATAAATAATTTAACAATGTCTGTTGCCAGTGTTCCTATTTGACCTGCAACATTCCTGTTTTGAAAACTCATATATATACTGAACAAAAATAAAAATGCAATCCTTTTGTTTTTGCCCCATTTTCACAAGTTGAAATAAGCTACAAGACTTGTCTCTCAATTTTTGTTCACAAGTTACTTAAAATCCATATTAGTGAGCCCCTGCACCTATGTCAAGATAATCCACCCACCTGACATGTGTGGCATATCAAGATCATGATGAAACAGCATCATTACTACATAGGTGTGCCTTGGGAGGGCCACAATAAAAGGCCTCTCTAAAATGTGCAGTTTGATCACACAACACAATGACAAAGATGTAAGTTTTGAGGGAGCGTGTCATTGGCATGCTGACTGTAGAAATGTCCACCAAAGCTGCTGCCTGTGACCTGAATATTTATTTATTATCATAAGCCATCTCCAGTGTTGTTTACCTAAATTTTCGTCAGTGTTGAAAAAAAACACGTGTACACGCACTTATTTTGATGGTAAAGGGGTATGTGTCTGTCACTGGTATACCCATTTACACATGTAATAATAAAAGTATAACATAAATCTACACATAAAGTTGAAAGAAATACTAAACAATAAAGCAACGACGTATGATATTACAACACTGACACAGAGCAAAGCTAACCAATAAAATTTCACCCTCAAGCAGCTGTGAGCCTGCACCCTGGTGTCATAACCAGACACTCGCAAATACACACAAGCAGAGAAAGAGAAGATTGAACGGGAGACTGAGCTTGAAATGGTTAAATTGGATGGACTTTTTATAGCACTGATATTACTCCATTCCATTCCACGAATTACTCTCTCCTCCCCCCTTCTATCACCATCTCTACTGTCTTTTTTTATATAAGAGAGGTCAGCTGTCCTTTCCCATAGCTGTCAACTCTCAGGCCCTTTACAGCAATCTGACGACCCCCTGTACTCCTTCCTCTACACTCTCTGTCTCACACTCTATCTTTCTTGCTTGGCTGTCAGATGCACCGAAGGTGATAGGAGGTGAGCTAGTGGGTGGGTGGGGAAAAAAAGGAGAATAAGGTACAGAGAAGAGGATGGAGATGGAGAAGGAAGAGCAAGAGGGAGAACAGTGGACGAGGGCTGGTACTAGGTCAGCCTTTATGGACAATGACAGACTAGGGCCGAATAAAAACCCACCATATTAGACTGGGAAGAGAGGGAAGATACAGTGTGATACAGAGTGATTCCTTATTTAGGTGTCTTGCACAGTGGTTCAGTGACGTTACCTGTCTTGATTTTAGGTCAGTCCTTCATGTCTGAAAGGAAATATTCTTGACCCAACCAATCGCTGTAGCACACTATTGACTGGACTAAGGTGGCATGATTGGCAGGCACATAGGCCAATCATTTAGCATTACAAGAGCTCTGAAATATCCCACTGACATGGCCTGGGGAGGATGAAGACAGCTGTGGATCAGCAGTGACATACAGGGAGCTACCAGTCAGTTCTTCACCTGTCAGGATCTTCCTGGTGAGGAGCTTCACATCAGCCCAGCATAAACAAAGATTCATGCTGTCCTCTACTACTGCTAACCTTGCCTTGACCAAGACACCAAACCCCCCAGCTGCTCAGAGCACCTGTTATGGGCAGCCCCACTCTGACATCTCTCCACTTTAGTGCATGTATAGGTCCTGTTTGGCAATGTGTGTGTTCGGACCTGTGTGTAATTGACAACAGAGTGAAAAAATTGAATTTGCCCTCGGGGATTAATAAAGTATATAAAATTAAATTCCTTTTCAAATTTAAGAGTTTCTGTCTGGGGACAGACAGGCGTTTTGCACAGAAAACAGCACTGGTAACCAATTTAAAATAATGAGTTCAGTTGGTAACATAATTGAACTAAGTATTTTTTCAGGTTTACACAATTGAAATTGAGTTGAAAAAAATGTGTACAACCAATCAAAGTAACTTTTTTTAAAGCTGTTTCACAATTCTATTTTTTCAGAGTTCAGTGTGGGGCTAAATACTCAAATGTCTCTATATAGCTTCAACCAAAAGCAGGATTTATACCTCTGTGTCGACTCGACACCATAGGCCTACCGATGGCGTAAGCACTGTGTAGAAGCATCCCCTATACGCCGTAGTCTGACATGCACCTCTCCAGAAATGTAGCTACAGGTCTTGGTGACGAAGACCTCCTTTGTATTTTGGTAAGCTGAAAACCATTTCCCCCCAGTGGAAACAAGGCTTTTATTTACTTTTATTTCTCAGACAAGAAACAATAAATTGTGAAGACAATAAAGCTCAGACAAAATGGCATCTTTATCTGTCTGATATTGCAAAAATTAGGCCAATCCTGTCCCAAAAAGATACAGAGAAATTGGTCCACACATTTGTTAGCTCTAGGCTGAATAATTGCAATTCCCTATCATCAGGTTGCTCTAATAAGTCTTTAATAACTCTCCAGAATGCAGCGGCATGTGAACTGACAGCAGGGGCGGGCTGGGGTTCAAATTCAGCCAGGGAGCTAGATTTGGAGAGGCCTTTTTTCTGATCACACGACGGACGCAAGTGGAATTTTAACACGAATACTTTATTTGCAGTATAAAAACAATCTAATGATATTAAACACAACACACACAGATTAGTCAGTCAGTAGAGTGTATTGAATATAATATAATTCTATGCAAAGACCTATTGCCAACCCAGTCCTGCACACTGCTCCTGTACCTGGCACTGTTTTCCCGCTCCACTTTCCTCCTTCTCCTCCTCCTCCTCCTCCTCCTCCTCCTC